>NC_091131.1:9659799-9779799 GCF_040183065.1 Periplaneta americana | reverse complement strand
TGGCGGTCACGTGGAACCAGTTCATCGAGCTGGGACTCAAGGAGTACAGTGAGTGTCCCTCCCTGCAAGCAGTTTGGTACCCTGGAGGTGCCATCCGCGGCAGTGCTCTGGTGCACCTCATGTGCTTCTTCTTCCTGCAGCTGATACCTGCCGCCCTTCTAGATGCGTTCCTGCTGCTGTCCCTGAAGAAGCCGTGGTGAGTAACTACTACAGACATAAGTTGCTGGGTCTATTCCACACTACCATTCTGTTCATTCACAAGTATTTATTATTATTATTATTATTATTATTATTATTATTATTATTATTATTATTATTATTATTATTATTATTATCGTCCATCTTCATTTCCGACACTAATGTTCTCTGCAATTGGAAGCACCGTTAAATAAATAATTAAGTAATTTATTGCTACTACTACTACTACTACTACTACTACTACTACTACTACTACTACTACTACTACTGTCCACACTTGTGGAGTAACGGCTAGCGCGTCTGGCCGCGAAACCAGGTGGCCCGGATTCGATCCCCATTTGGGGCAAGTTACCTGGTTGAGGTTTTTTCCGGAATTTTCCCTCAACCCAATATGAGTAAATGCTGGGTAACTTTCGGTGCTGGACCCCGGACTCATTTCACCGGCATTATCACCTTTATCTCATTCAGACGCTAAATAACCTAAGATGTTGATAAAGCATCGTAAAATAACCTACTAAAAACTACTATTACTACTGCTATTAAGTGGCGTAGCATGAAATTTTGAGCAGGGGAAGCTAACTCAAGTTGTTTTTCTTGTACATATGAGAAAACGTATTACAAAAATATAGTCTTAAAATAAAATAATAGTAGTCAATGTCAAGTCAGCAGTCCGAAGATTGGTTGGAACCTCGTAAGTAACACCAATAGGGCATCATCTCAAATGGTACGTAGTAAAATATATGATTTCATATCTCTAACAAATAGACACGGTCATTTGTTTTTTAAATCGCACTTTTGTTCGTAAGCCAGTCTTGATAATAGAATTGTCCTAAAAATTCAAGTAAATCAGTGTCAGGAAATGTTATTTCACTCATTATTTATTATATCAGCCACAATGCACACTAACACTTCAACTGAACACAACTCACGAAAGGGATAACTCGGAAACTACATTATTTTCAATGTAAAAGCTAGCTTCTTGCTAGCCTTGCGACCAGGTTAGTTTAGTTAGAAAAGGATGGAAAATCTGTGGGGTGGGTTACACAGAAGAAACCAGTCTGCTTGGAAGCTGGTGTGTGCAGGCTTCTTGTTTACTGCTGCATCACAAATCATCCTGAGCTGCCGCATCACAATATTTAACGCGTAAATATAAATTCTATTAAAATTAATAAATAATTTTGTTCATAAACTGCAGGTTTATTATGAAATTATTATTAATTGGGGAAGCTTAGCTTTTTAGCTTACATTGACGCTACGCCACTGCTGCTATTATTACTACGACTGCTATTACTACTACTACTACTACTACTACTACTACTACTACTACTACTACTATTACTACTACTGCTATTACTACTACTACTACTACTACTGCTGCTAATATTACTACTATTACTATTACTATTACTGGTACTACTATTACTACTGCTACTGCTAATACTACTACTATTACTACTTCTACTACCACTACTATTACTACAACTGCTACTGCTAATACTACTACTACTATTACTACTTCTACTACCACAACTACTAGTACTGCTACTACTACTATTACTATTACTGCTGTTACTACTATTTCTACTACTATTACTGCTATTATTACTACTATTACTATTACTACTGGTAAATTGTTGTGGAGATGAAATTAACAGCTCCTAGAATTTATAATGGATATTCTATTAAATGTTGGTAATTCAATTTTTTGTTAATATAAGATTATATATATATATATATATATAAATTAATTATTTAAATAAAATAAATAAAATGAAAATATTCTTAATCTCCCAAAAGTACAATAAAGTATGACTATTAAAATAAGAACAATACTAGTATTACTATTACTACTACTACTGCTACTGTTATCATTACTACTACCGGTACTATTATTATTATTACTTCTACTACTACTACTACTACTACTACTACTATTACTACTATTACTGCTACTGCTATCACTACTACTACTACTACTACTACTACTACTACTACTACTACTACTACTATTATTATTATTACTTATACTACTACTACTACTACTGCTGTTACTACTACTACTACTACTACTATTACTACTGTAGAAACCTCAGCAAAATGCCGGGTATATGTGACCTTCTCAATGATACTGTATGTAGCGACTTATCCCAGGTTAAGAACCAATGATGCTTTGCAGTAAAGAAAATAATATAATGATGTGTGGAGAATTTTTGTGTGTTTAGATTTCGTGTTGTAAGTTATTCAGACTTACTTTCTTTCCAGGTTACTCAAGGCCCAAATGAGGATTTTCACATCCCTACGTGCCATAGAATTCTTCATATGCAAGGAATGGACATTCAGGAATTCAAACTTACGGTCATTACTAAGCTTCATGACTCCAGATGACAAGAAAGAGTTCAATTTCGAGGCTTCCAAACTGGACCTGCAAGAATATATAAAAAGATGGGTGCTGGGCTTGCGAAGATTTATCATGAAATTGGATGATTCAAGTATCCCTGAAGCTAGAATGAAATTCAAAAGGTGATTCTGACTGCATTTATCAGATTATAATATGAGTGACATCTTCACGTCTTCTCTGGACGTTCCTTCTACATCAAATGCCACATTTTTATATCTGTACACTAATTTTCTTGTAGACTTTCAGCTTCCATCACATCTTAATTCCAGTCTCTTTGGTGTGCTACTTCTGGTTTCGTTTCTACACCATATGACGTCATTCATATTAGTCCTTTGTGTTTATAGGTTTACATTAAGGTAAGATCTACCATATCAGATCACTGCATATATTGGGCCATATATATATACAGTCTTACTAATAAAAACTCTATATACAAACGTTTAACTGTCTTATACTTATACAATGAGTAGCTCGTTTATAAGTCGTGTGTAAATTCCTTACTAATAATCACTACATACGTCGTGTATAACAGTATAACTGTTACACAGCTACGTCATAGTTTCGTCATTACATCGTTACGAAAGGTAATAGAATATCTGAGGTTCTCTACTGGATCCAGTAGAGCGCTCTAGTGTGGTGTGTTAAATATCGATAGAGTACAAGCTACAGCAATATTATTCTAATAATTCTATGATCTTTGGTTTGTTCTTCTGTGGTTACAAGGTAAACATCATCATAAAATGACAGTCGATACGAACAGCTGTTAAAGAGGCGGCCATTTTTTCCCTATATACAACGCTTAAACAAGGGCTTTCGTGTATATAACCACTTCAAAGCAATTCCCATTGTATAGTTACAGCCTGTTTATATGTCCATAGCTTATTCACGGTTTATTAGTAACGTTTTCTGTCTCAACTCCGCATAAGTTTCGTATAAAAACTATACACGGTTTATTAGTAAGACTGATAATATATATATATAAACTTACAAATTAAACCAAATCCTTTAAGTCTATTAAATATAGAGTATAATCTAAATTCAACACAAGAAATACTGAAATCAGAAGTAAACACTGAAATAATGAAACAATTGTCTTTAGAGACAATTAATATTAGGTACCCTCCACAAAACTGGCTTCATTTATACACCAACGGATCCTTGATCTCCAGGGAACAAGGTGCCGGTGCAGGTGTTACGTGCTGTCTCTTCTCACTTTATAGATCTCTTGGATATGGAACAACAACTTTTGATGGAGAAATCATTGCAATAAGTGAAAGTCTCAGGAATCTTCTATGTCACATCAATAAATTTAAGAATGCAGTTATATTGTCAGACTCCAAAGCAGCTATTCTATCAATAGTCTACACCTTCATCTCAAACAGCAGAAATAACTAAAATGCTCTCTCAATTAATAACACTCAATAAAAGAATTGTATTCCAATGGATACCATCCCATTGTGGAATCCTGGGAAACGAGAATGCGGATGCTTTAGCAAAGAAGGGCAGCACTGCTACTTACAGACCTGTTACTAAATCTACGTATTACTCTGTGAAAAAGATTTATTAAATCTACATTCTTGGGTTGGATAAAAAGTAATGGCAACAGTTTGATATTTCTGACATGGCTTTATTCACAGGGGTACAACATTTACGTACCTTCTTTATAGTCGCCCCCCTTATTTATTACCTTTTGCCAAATGTTTGGAAGGCATCGTACACCATCAGCGCGTCCATCTTTGTTGATGTTCCATACTGACCGCCCTAAAGCATGGATAAGTTCATCTCTGGTATTGTACCGGGTCCCTCGCAGTGGTTCTTTCACTTTGGTGAAAAGATCGTAATCGCATGGATCATATTGGGTGAGTACGGTGGATGTTCCAGTAGTCCGCGTTTTCCGTCTGCCTTGGAGGAACAGCGTGGTGCAGTATTACCCCATCAATGTCATACGCCACAATGAACATCTCCTTCACAGCACTTTGTGTAGGGCGCACTTTCTTTGTACGAGGAGAACCGGGATGCTTCCATTCATTTGATTGGCATTTCAAGTTTGGTTCATACGAGTGAGTCCAGGTTTCGTCCATAGCGACGATTCGTCCAAGAAAGTCGTCACCTTCCCTTTGGTACCGGTGCAACAAGGCCTTCCCGAAACGCTTTAACCCATCGTGCAACTGTGCGATATGGCAATGCTGCATCGCCACATGCTTCACGCAGTCCCTGAAAACATTCTTGTGCACTATGACCTCGTGCCATTTCAATTTTGATCCAGGAACGTTGCTCTAGTTTTGTAAGGATGGTCTTAGGGCGCTCGCACTATCCCTATGAAAGTGAACGTTCTACACACTGCAGTAGATTGACAGAGTACTGTCGCCGCTGGCTGCACTAATTCATCTAACAGTCCTTGTTCATGTCCACACAGCTGGCAGCTCTCGAACGTACCATCGTCACGTGACAGGAGTGTTGCCATTACTTTTTATCCAACCTATGTACTTAGACTTCAAGAAACAAAATTTGATAACGCAATCTCAAGGGAAAAAATGGAACTCTCTGCATCATAATCCACAGTTAATTCCCGATTTACCACGAAAATCGTCTGTAGCTGCATTTAGATTGGCAACAGGCCATGATTGTTTGGCCAAACACCTGCATAGAATTGGAATATATCAGTCCCCTAACTGCCCATTGTGCAACTCAAACCAAGAAATGGATTCGGAACATCTCAAATTCTGTGCTTCAGTGGCTGGCCATGATAATATCTTTGAAAAATATTGGAGTGCAAGAGGTCAAATGACTTTATTGTCAAATGCCTGGCATTAGAAAACAACATATATATATTGACAGCAAATTAATCTCCATGAATAAATGTTAGCTACCCAAATAACTCAGGCTGTAACAAATTGGACTCGTTGTCTGAGCTTTATTTGGGCTTTAGTTTGAATTTATCACTTGGCCTGATTAGCTTGTTGGTTTTTTCCGAGGTCATGTTTACCTTTGCCAGTCAAATCAATACAGACCACTCAAAACTTATTCCTGAAAATGTATATTTTCATTATGGCAGTAAAGTTCTTTAATAGAAAATTACTGAGTGCACTTAACCCTTAAGCAGTCACGTGGGGTGTTGTCAACACCCCAATCACATATACAGAGCTACTACCCATTGAGTAAGCCTGTACCGGTACTTCTGAAACTTTCAGTACCTTTCTTAGAATAGTTAAGGCAATAATAACCATAAACATACGATGAAAGAGCAGTGGAACGGAGAAAAATTCCCTCATCTTATGATGACGCAGAATATCTGCATGGAAATATCGTATGTACTTCGGTACATTAAAATAATATATATGATATGCGTAAATCATTTCGTGATTTAAGACGGCGCTTATTCCGTCAGATCCCGGCCAACTAGTCACTCACAACGAGTGCACCTCAGCACATGTGTGGACTTCAGTCCTACGTTCATAGACGTCTATGATGTAGTGTAGAGGGCGGCCACTAGAGGGAACCCAAGAGTTGGAGCTTAATCTGAGACGATTCTGTCCGACGCCAGGGTGGGTATCCGGTGTGGCTTAGTGGATAAAGCATCAGCACGTAGAGCTGAAAACCCGGGTTCAAATCCCGGCGCCGGAGAGAATTTTTCTCCGTTCCATTACTCTTTCATCGTATGATGACGCAGAATATCTGCATGGAAATATCATATGTACTTCGGTACATTAAAATAATATATAAACCATAAACATTGTATGACTTGAGGCTTTCCTGGCATGTTATATCGAATAACTCTTCTCGGGTTCTCAGCCAGGTAAGTTGGAGATTAGCTTCCAAGCTTTCGACGGCTAGCTAATCTCCAACTCATCTGGCTGAGAACCCGAGAAGAGTTATTCTAAACCATAAACAAGTTTGAAATCGGGATTGGCACACTCGAGATAATGATTTAAGTTGTATGGGGGTGACTCCAACACTCCGCATTTCTAATGTAAATAGTGACAGTGACTAAACTGATAATAGTGTAGTAGTAGTATAGTATTTACTAGCTGTAGTTATAGCAAAGCTAATAACATTGTCTAATTACAAGTGTGAAATTATCGTACTAAAATGAAAAATATTCTATTACTCCACTGAAGATAAAACAAAATGATCCTAAATACTCCTTAGAGTTTACAATTGAGAGTCAAGATTGTCAAAAATAGGCTAATATCGAGATGAAAATTGTAACACACTGATCACAAATATTATTTGATATGCTCTGTTTATATACAATAAAACAAGAATTAACTTAACAATTTATGAGAATTTTCTAATATGTTACAAAATAATTGACGAGGAAGCTAAGCAAAATTATCAGGTCGAAATTTCGAATAGGTTTGCCACTTTAGAAAGTTCCGACGAAGTTGAGAAAGAATTAGATGTTAATAGCGTGTGGGAAAATATCAGAGATAGTATCAAAATTGCAGCTGAGCAGAGCATAGGTTATTATGAAACTAAGAAAAAGAAACCGTGGTTTGATGAAGATTGTTGCATGGTAGTAGAAAGAAGGAAACAGGCAAAATTGATATTCTTACAGGATCCAGTTGAGGAGAAGAGAGATAATTATTTCAATGAAAGACGGGAAGCAAGTCGTACACTTAGGAATAAAAAGACAGGTTACTTGAAGGAAAAACTGAATGAGGTAGAAACAAATAGTAAGAATAAAAACATTCGAGATTTATATAAGGGTATAAAGGAATTTAAGAACGGATATCAGCCAAGGGTAAACGTGATCAAGGATGAGAATGGTGACTTGCTTGCAGACTCTCCATCAATCCTAAACAGATGGAAAAACTATTTTGCGCAACTACTAAATGTACATAGGCCAAATAGAAATGATCGGGACGAAATTGAAATACAAACTGCTGAGCCATTTATACCCGAACCCACGCTTTCAGAAGTCGAAATTGCGATAGAAAATCTGAAAAAGTACAAGTCTCCAGGTATCGATCAAATTCCAGCAGAATTAATACAAGAGGGTGGAAGTGCATTATATAGCGAAATTTATAAACTTGTACTTGCTATTTGGGAAAAGGAAATTGTACCAGAACAATGGAAGGAGTCCATAATTGTACCTATTTTTAAAAAGGGGGACAAAACCAACTGTGGTAACTTTCGAGGAATATCACTTTTGTTGACGTCGTACAAAATTTTGTCCAATATTCTTTTGAGGAGATTAACTCCGTACGTAGATGAAATTATTGGGGATCATCAGTGCGGTTTTCGGCGTAATAGATCGACTATTGATCAGATTTTTTGTATTCGGCAGATAATGGAGAAAAAATGGGAGTATAAGGGTACAGTACATCAGTTATTCATAGATTTCAAAAAGGCATATGACTCGGTTAAGAGGGAAGTATTATATGATATTCTTATTGAATTTGGTATTCCCAAGAAACTAGTTCGATTAATTAAAATGTGTCTCAGTGAAACATACAGTAGAGTCCGTATAGGTCAGTTTCTATCTGATCCTTTTCCAATTCACTGCGGGCTAAAGCAGGGAGATGCACTATCACCTTTACTTTTTAACTTCGCTCTAGAATATGCCATTAGGAAAGTTCAGGATAAAAGGCAGGGTTTGGAATTGAACGGGTTACATCAGCTTCTTGTCTATGCAGATGACGTGAATATGTTAGGAGAAAATACACAAACGATTAGGGAAAACACGGAAATTTTACTTGAAGCAAGTAAAGCGATCGGTTTGGAAGTAAATCCCGAAAAGACAAAGTATATGATTATGTCTCGTGACGGGAATATTGTACGAAATGGAAATATAAATATTGGAGATTTATCCTTCGAAGAGGTGGAAAAATTCAAATATCTTGGAGCAACAGTAACAAATATAAATGAGACTCGGGAGGAAATTAAACGCAGAATAAATATGGGAAATGCCTGTTATTATTCGGTCGAGAAGCTCTTATCATCCAGTCTGCTGTCCAAAAATCTGAAAGTTAGAATTTATAAAACAGTTATATTACCGGTTCTTCTATATGGCTGTGAAACTTGGACTCTCACTCTGAGAGAGGAACATAGGTTAAGGGTGTTTGAGAATAAGGTGCTTAGGAAAATATTTGGGGCTAAGCGGGATGAAGTTACAGGAGAATGGAGAAAGTTACACAACACAGAACTGCACGCATTGTATTCTTCACCTGACATAATTAGGAACTTGAAATCCAGACGTTTGAGATGGGCAGGGCATGTAGCACGTATGGGCGGTTCTAGAAATGCATATAGAGTGTTAGTTGGGAGACCGGAGGGAAAAAGACCTTTAGGGAGGCCGAGACGTAGATGGGAGGATAATATTAAAATGGATTTGAGGGAGGTGGGGTATGATGATAGAGACTGGCTTAATCTTGCACAGGATAGGGACCGATGGCGGGCTTATGTGAGGGCGGCAATGAACCTTCGGGTTCCTTAAAAGCCATTTGTAAGTAAGTAAGTAAGTTACAAAATAATAATAAAACTCAGAGAAAGAAACCTAAAAAAATCTCTACAGCATGATTTTCTGACTCAAAATATTCTTGTACAGAATAGAATGGGTTTCTAAGAAGCCACGTTTTCACTTTGACTTTGAATCTGTCTAGTGACACTTCCTGTGCTTCTTGTGGTAACATGTTGAACATTCTACAGTACAGGATATAAGGACTACTTTTAACTTTGGATAGTCTGCATAATGGTATGTCCAGTTTTTCTTTATTACGAGTATTATACTCATGTTTATCCATCCTACTGGTGAAGCCATAAAGATTTTTCTTGATGTAAAGAAGGAATTCCAGAATATATTCATTGACAGCTGTTAAGTTGGACTCCTGTATGAACAGTGGTTTACAATATGATTTATTTGGTACTTACTTACTTACTTACAAATGGCTTTTAAGGAACCCGAAGGTTTATTGCCGCCCTCACATAAGCCCGCCATCGGTCCCTATCCTGTGCAAGATTAATCCAGTCTCTATCATCATACCCCACCTCCCTCAAATCCATTTTAAAATTATCCTCCCATCTACGTCTCGGCCTCCCTAAAGGTCTTTTTCTCTCCGGTCTCCCAACTTACATTCTATATGTATTTCTGGATTCGCCCATACGTGCTACATGCCCTGCCCACCTCAAACTTCTGGATTTTAAGTTCCTAATTATGTCAGGTGAAGAATACAATGCGTGCAGTTCTGCGTTGTGTAACTTTCTCCATTCTCCTGTAACTTCATCCCGCTTAGCCCCAAATATTTTCCTAAGCACCTTATTCTCAAACACCCTTAACCTATGTTCCTCTCTCAGAGTGAGAGTCCAAGTTTCACAACCATACAGAAGAACCGGTAATATAACTGTTTTATAAATTCTAACTTTCAGATTTTTGGACAGCAGATTTATTTGGTACTTGTGTGATAATTCTTATTGCTTTCTTCTGAATCAGTAGGACTTCAATAAGTTTATTACTGTTTCCCCCACACCAGAATTCCATGCTTTAATACCGGTATGCTATGAAAAATAGCAAAACAAACACTTCTTAGGTAGGGTACTGCCCAGGTATTTTGTCTCTAATTACTCTTTAGAGGTACAGGACTCTGGACAGTCTCCGAGAAATATATTCGATGTGGCAATCCCAGGTTAGTTTTGTATCAAGATGGATACCAAGTAATTTTACTGCCTTTTTTTCAGACCCTAGAGTAAGTACAATTATTAAGCTATTGTTATCTGTATGTAAAATACGTATTTCTCTTATTTTCAGATTGTTCTGGATGCATCAGCTGCTTTTGTCTGTTGTCTGCGTGTTCATGCTGTATATGCTTGTTACATACGTAAGAAGTAATAATATGTTTGGAGTAGGCACTAAATACATACCTGTGTATCTTAATTCAATGCTGTGACAGTCCTACCCAGATTATTCTGTTACTAGGTGATGAACATAAGGTAACAATATCGTAGCGTAAACATTTCTTCTGTAATTTCTAACTTCCGTAAGCAGATCCATACTGAATAAAGTTTAAAGATTATTAAACATGTTACAGCGTCTTTCATAATGATCATTATATGAAGTTACATGTATAAAGTATCGGTATTGCTATAATTAGAGTTCTATGGAAATAGTTATGACAACAGTACAAAGAAACAAAAAAATATGACAACAAGAGGAATCTGCAGATTGTTGAGAAATGCAATTGAATCGCACGTTTTAGAAATGAACTAAGTAAAAATTTTCTACTTTTCAGGAGAGCAAAATAACTTAATTTCATAAATAAATACCAATGTATAGGTGCCGTACTATAAATATGTTGTTGTTGTTGTTGTTGTTGTTTTCTAATGCCAGGCGTTTGACAATAAAGTCATTTGACCTTTTGTACTCCAATATTTTTCAAAGATATTATCATGGCCAGCCACTGAAGCACAGATTTTGAGGTGTTCCGAATCCATTTCTTGGTTTGAGTTGCACAATGGGCATAAATATAAACTTTATGTTAAAGATACAGGGAAAGGTTTAAGTAGATTCCTTTCCTTGCCAGTCAGTGCGTTTTGAAACTATAAATCATTTCATCAGTAAAAATAAAAATGGCAAATTTTGTCTTAGTTCCTTTCTAAAAAGTGCGGTTATAATATGTATTAAGTCGAATTCTACTTATAACTTGAATTTGTTAATGTACCATTACATTTTCAAAGCTCTGAGACATTTCACATGCTGTAAATAAAAGGGAACTATATAATGCCATTATCCGTTGTAACATTTCAAAGTTCATCAAAGCACTCCTGATTCCATAGTACTGGTACTGGAGGTCTTCATGTATGGAGTTCAGCTGTGTGTGTTCTCCTATTCCATGACATAGTGTGTGCTGCTAATTTCTGTACCAGTCCCAGTGGAGCGAAATCTGCTCTTTAGCCTCACATGAAGATATACATCTTGATTACACAACTTTTAACACTGTATCATTTCGGAATATGTATAATAAGACTTTCTTGTGTTAAATTCTAATGTACCTTGTTTACATTTTTCCACCTATTTATGGGTCATCTTCAGAAAAACACACCCCAATGAAATTCTCAACACACAACTCAATTTCAGAACACACACACTCTTTGACTCCACTTTACACCACACGAACACACCCTCACAGGAAACAAAACAAGAGGCATCAAGATCAGCAACGACCAGTTCTGAAGATGACCCATAAATAGGTCGAAACATGTAAACAAGGTACGTTAGAATTTAACACAAGAAAGTCTTATCATACATATTCTGAAGATATACTTTGAAGTTCTCAAAAATGGCAGCATTATAATATTTAATTTTAATTTGGTATGTAGGTGTAAGGGTTACCAACTAGTCAATATTTGACCGGTTGTTGTTGTTTAGTCAACTGTCCGAAGACAGGTCTGAACCTCACAAGTGATACCAACAATTATGAGGCAACTAGGTCAGGAGATAATGAGGTAGGATGGCCAGTTCCCTTCCCCTCTATTGCATACATCGCCGCTTAGCTACAAGTACACTAATCAGACTTCAGATGCATACAAAAAATTGTTCTTCCTCTGATACACATCATCAAGTGAGATGTACATACTGCCTGCTACTAAGATTTATTTCAAATCATCTGTCAAGTGAGGTTGACCACTGGGATCCGGAATTAACAAACATAAAAGATAAAGGGAAATGAAACGAGCAAAATAATGATTCGATTTGTACATTAAAACAAAAATTTACGTGTTAACATATAGATGATAGTGTAGAATTTGAAGAGAGGCCTTCAGAATTTCCATTACAATATTCTGAACCTCATAAAAGGGAATTTTAAAGGATTTAAGGATATTACATGTAAATTTTGGTAAATAACCCCTCGCTCCAAATAGTAAGCCTGCAACATCCCAGTTGTAAAGCGAAATGCCATATTTTTCACTGAGGTATGGAAGACAAGGTACACATTTAGCTCGCATGTCATCATTTATCTGCAGTACTTGATTCGTGTCTCGTTCAAAGCAAATCGTAGGGTCTAGATTACATATCAGCCAGAACCTCAATCAGAGACAATTTCATCAGTCTGGCCAGAAATTTTGGTAGTTCTCAATGTATGGCCAGCATCTGGTTTCAACCCCTTATGGTCCTATTTGTGGCTGGTACCTTTATGTGATAAGAGAGTTCGTAAAAAGACTAAAAGAGATTTTTCTGTATCACATGGGATATTTTAACCTTAAAATCACAGCTGCTAAAGATATGGGATTTTTCAAGTATTTTTCAACCTTAAAATTTAAAGATTCTACAGCAAAATGGAAGAAATTTTGTACTGGACAAAAACTAGTGCTTCAACTAGATGAAGATATAATCTATAATCAAATGTGCTTATTAAATGAAGTGGCTTCTTCTTTGTGAAAGATGAACCTTTGATAAGCGTTGGAAAGCACTGTAAATATTTCCAGGATTAGGGTGCCTCAGAGAAATCTCTGGTAGTTCAACACGGATTTGCTATTCCTGCAGATAATGCTTTCGTGGAGCATGTATTCAGCATCATAAATAACGTGTATGGAATGTTGAGAGAAATTGTTTAAGTGAGGAAATAATAAAAGCTAAACTCTGCATCAAGGAAAACCTTAAATTTAGTTGTGCAGAATTTTATCACTTTGTAGCAGTAGAAAAGTAAGTTCTAAAAAGTGTGGTATCAAGCTCCAAATACAAATTAAAAAATGAATTTGCAAAATTGTTATTTGTTGCTCATGTCAGATATCAAAATTATGTATACAAATATTACACACAAACCGAAAGTCTACCCATGGGATCACCCATTTCCAGCCAACTGGCAGAAATATTCTTACACCACATAGAACAGACATACATACTAAACAAAGACAACAACAAACACGCAGACAACATCATATATTGGCACAGATACGTAGATGACATACTAATACTATACAAAGGAAACAAAAGACAGATCCAACACATAAACAAAATACACCCAAAGCTACACTACACATTAGAAATTGAAAACAACAAATCCATAAATTTTCTAGACATCACAATAACAAAAGTAGACAACAAACACACATTCAAAGTATACAGAAAACCCACAACAACAACAACAACAACACACATACACAACACATCCAACCACCCAACACAACACAAACAAGATGCATTCCGAACAATGGTACACAGACTACTCAACATACCAATGAACCAACAGGATTACAACGAAGAACTAAACACACTCAAATACATAGCACAAGAAAACGGATACAACCCCAACATAATAGACAACATAATACGTAAGACAAAACAAAATCACAAAAAACATAAGAATTCAACACAAACACAAGAACACAAAAAATACATCACACTAACATACGAAAACAAAACACACACAAAATTACAACATCACATACAGAATAAATAACACTCTACAAAAACATCTCAACACACAAACAACACAAACAAACAAATACAACCACACAGCCGTATACAAACTCAAATGTAACACCTACAACAACTTCTACATAGGACAGACAGGCAGATCATTTCAAACACGTTACAAAGAACACATCAAAATTACAAAACACCTCCACATATGCAGAACACATCACAAATGCTGACCACACCCACAGAGACATCAACACAGACATGGAAATACTACACATCCAACCAAAAAGCCAGAAACTAAACCTACTAGAACAATATGAAATACACAGACACACGAAAACATACCCCAACGAAATTCTCAACACACAACTCAATTTCAGAACACACACACTCTTTGACTCTACATTACACCACACGAACACACCCTCACAGGAAACAAAACAAGAGGCACCAAGACCAACAACGACCAGTTCTGAGGATGACCCATAAAATGTCGAAACATGTAAACAAGGTACCGGTACATTAGAATTTAACACGAGAAAGTCTTATCATACATATTATGTATACAAATCAATTAAAAAAAACTGTTTCCTTAGTAGATTCTGTATTTAGTATATTAGGCATTCATCCAAACTTGCATCCGTAAAATTTGATTTACCAGAGTTAGCATCCCTGTGTGGTATGGCCTTCTTGAAGAACAAGAAATTGTCATAAGTGTAGTACCCTGACTGCAAGTAGAGAGCATTATTATGATTGAAAGTAGGCTTTTTGGGTAATCCACCGTGTCCTGGAACTTGACATTTCCAACGTTTTGGAACTACATACAGGTTCCATCATCAGGGTAAGACCAGGGATGTCTCCTACTATGTTGGTCTCGTTATGCCAGGCTATTCAGTCGTCCAAGTGGGGAGGCAATGAGTTTTTTAAAAACCATTTGTAACTAAGTAACTTATTATTATTATTATTATTATTATTATTATTATTATTATTATTATTATTATTACGGGTTACACCAGCTTCTTGTCTATGTGGATGACGTGAATATGTTAGGAGAAAATCCACAAACGATTAGGGAAAACGCGGAAATTTTACTTGAAGCAAGTAAAGCGATTGGGTTGGAAGTAAATCCCGAAAAGACTAAGTATATGATTATGTCTCGTGACGAGAATATAGTACGAAATGGAACTATAAAAACTGGAGATTTATCCTTCGAAGAGGTGGAAAAATTCAAATATCTTGGAGCAACAGTAACAAACATAAATTACACTCGGGAGGAAATTAAACGCAGAATAAATATGGGAAATGCGTGTTATTATTCGGTTGAGAAGCTTTTGTCATCCAGTCTGCTGTCAAAAAATCTGAAAGTTAGAATTTATAACAGTTATATTACCGGTTCTGAATGGTTGTGAAACTTCGACTCTCACTTGGAGAGAGGAACATAGGTTAAGGGTGTTTGAGAATAAGGTGCTTAGGAAAATATTTGCGGCTAAGAGGGATGAAGTTACAGGAGAATGGAGAAAGTTACACAACGCAGAACTGCACGCATTGTATTCTTCACCTGACATAATTAGGACCATAAAATCCAGACGTTTGAGATGGGCAGGACATGTAGCACGTATGGGCGAATCCAGAAATGCATATAGAGTGTTAGTTGGGAGACCGGAGGGCAAAAGACCTTTGGGGAGGCCGAGACTTAGATGAGAAGATAATATTAAAATGGATTTGAGGGAGATAGGATATGATGGTAGAGACTGGATTAATCTTGCTCAGGATAGGGACCAATGGCGGGCTTATGTGAGGGCGGCAATGAACCTCCGGGTTCCTTAAAAGCCAGTAAGTATTATTATTATTATTATTATTATTATTATTATTATTATTATCATCATCATCATCATCATAATCATCATTATCATCAGCATATAAGTAAATCACAGTAAAAATAAAACGATTACTGTATTGAAAAAGTGGCCCACTCTTCCCTTACTGGTACTATACCTGTTATAGGTCAGTGTTTGTAGGCTTGCACACACATGAACACACACATATTTCCATTGGAGACAAGTAAATTGTCAAACTGTATTCAATTACAGATTATTAGCATATAATAATAATAATAATAATAATAATAATAATAATAATAATAATAATAATAATAATAATAATAATAATAATAATTCAATCTTCCTCAACTTGGTGAGGTTGCCAAAGACAAAGGATGTGAAACAGTAACATTTAAAATGATATTAAAAATGTCTTACAAGAAATTTCTTTACGGGTACAATAAACTAAAATTTGCAGTGGATAATATTTCACATAATTAAAATTTATAAAAAATACAGATAAAAAATAGACTGAGAAAATTCAACTGTAATTTGAATTGAAATACAAGTGTCGCCGTAAAATCTGCAGAGAAACCTTCAAAGCTATAACAGAAATTTCCTTAATTGTTGTTGTTGGGACTCCAAATTTATGACAGAATGACACAAATTGTTTTGTTATGGCCCCTCTAGCGCCCATCATTAATCTGATGACTTCTATATCCCTGAGTTTATATGATGTTTTGTAATAAGGGATAGTGGGTTAATGAATAGTCCTTTTCTGTAGATTAACCTCCTCAGGTTGATTCTGATGCGTCTCGAATCTGATGCGATTAAAGAGTAATGGAATGGAGAAAAATTCTCTCCGGCACCGGGATTTGAACCCGGGTTTTCAGCTCTACGTGCTAATGCTTTATCCACTAAGCCACACCAGATACCCATCCCGGTGTTGGACAGAATCGTTCAGTTTAAGCTACAACTCTTGGGTTCCCTCTAGTGGCCGCCCTCTGCACTACGTCATAGATGTCTATAACGTAGGACTGAAGTCCACACATGTGCTGAGGTGTACTCGTTATGAGTGACTAGTTGGCCGGGATCTGAGAGAATAAGCGCTGTCTTAAATCACGAAGTGATTTATGCCGGAGAGAATTTTTCTCCGTTCCATTACTCTTTTCATCGTATAATGACGCAGAATATCTGCATGGAAATATCATATGTACTTCGGTACATTAAAATAATATCGAACCTGATGGTCGGATCCAGAATATAACCTTTTGTCTCTCCAGGTTTAAATGTTATAATATCAATATGCCGATGACTTCCAGTATCCGCTATTCCATGGACTTCTTCATAAGTAGTGTAGCCATTGGACTTAAGGCATGTTGCGATTACAGATCTGATTTTGTGATGTCTGCTGTTACGAAGAATTTCGCCAAATGGGCATGAACCCAAGACATGAGCCAAAGTTTCAACCTCACTGTGGCATCGCCTACAGTGATTATTGTCTTGAGTTCTGCCTGAAGTTGGAGTATTTGTGAGTCGGAAGGTGGGCCTTTCCAAGACATACTGTAGATTTATCCCTTCAAAATATATTCTTGTATGATTCTCACTGTTTAAGAGAAATGGGTAAAACATTACCTTTAGTGGCCACTACTCAACAGAGCTAAGTGATAGGAGGCCGAGAACTAGGACAAGGTTACAGTGGGTTAGAGGAGGGGATAGCTAAGGGACAACCTTGTCTTAGCCCTTGGCCTTCTGTCAATTAGCTGTCTCCTCATTTATAATAAATAAATAATAAATAAATTTAGCCCGTACACATCCCCTAAGGGCAAGGGCCTCCTGTTGTCACAGGGAATTGCTCATAAGTAGGCTCCTAAGGTGAGCGAGTCCTTGGGAGCTTGGTCATATTACTGATATTTATTCGTTTCACTGTTCCTGACTTCCCTCTTCAATCATTTCTACAATACTCATCCCCCACACTTCCTCATATCACTTCACACGGATTACACTCACTGTCGTTGACTTCCTGTCCTATCTGGTGCTTGCGGATTCATTTTTTTATTTTTTTTTTATTTTATTGGGTTATTTTACGACGCTGTATCAACATCTCAGGTCATTTAGCATCTGAATGAAATGAAGGTGATAATGCCAGTGAAATGAGTCCGGGGTCCAACACCGAAAGTTACCCAGCATTTGCTAGTATTGGGTTGAGGGAAAACCCCGGAAAAAATCTCAACCAGGTAACTTGCCCCAATACGGGATTCGAACCCGGGCCACCTGGTTTTGCGGCCAGACACGCTGACCGTTACTCCACAGGTGTGGACTTGTTGATTCATGTTTGGTGCTAGCTGCCTCCATACTTTTCTGTCTTGTGCCACTCTTGACCATTGACTTCCCGCTCTGGTTCTGAAGTAGTCGACCCACCTGGTTTTTTGTCATCCCATGTGCCGTCGTCCTTCTCTCGGGTCCCACATTGTGGTGCGATTCGTCCATTTCTGGTGATCCATACGTGCTACGTGGCCGCCCCATTTCCATTTTAGGTTTTCTGCCCTTTCTACCACATCGCGCATTTTTGTCCTTCTTCTTATTTCCTCGTTTCTGAGTCTGTCTCTTAGTGAAACATCTAGAATCTTCCTTTCCATTCTCCTTTGACAAACCTGTAGCTGTTTTTTCTGTTTTTCTGTCAAGGACCACGTTTGACAGCCATAGAGTAATGTCGGCATGACACATTTGATCTAACCCACTCCAATCTCGTCACAGTCCTCAACGTTCTGCATATTGTTAGTGCTGTTGTTGTGGCTGCTAGAGGTAATGTCTACCGAGGGGGTAAGTTTGAGCAATTAGAAATAATTGATGTTGTCAAAGGGGAATGTGAGGTGGTAGTGTTGATTACAAGAATTTAATTCACGTCCCTTGTTACCATTTATTTACACTGTAAAGAATGTTGTCACATAATAATACAAATAGTTATTCACTTCATTTACAATATATGTGGCAGTTCCATTATAAAACCATTGTATAGTGTCATGAGATATGCGTTCACAGTGATAAGTGAAGATAGTAATGCATGAAACTGGCACAGCGGGTGTAGTGGCACTTGTATCCAGGGTGTAAATAGTACAGCTCAGCTGACTATACAGAAAATTAATGTTCTGGAAGGTTGCCTCCCAAAGGTGTTTGTCATCTAATCTATAGGTCTACTGCACTTTGGAGGACAATTTATTTTTATCATGTCGGTAGTAACCTAGCAGTAGTTTTTGTGAAATGTGACTGATTGAAACTCCAGCTGAACATATCACAGAAGAAAGTTCGAGAAAATTCCCAAGCTTATCGTTCTGAGGTGACTCATTGTGATGGCTCCTTTGAGCGATCACCTGCAAAATAGTTTATCTTAAAAGCTTTATTATGGTTGAAAAATATGTTTTTCCTGCATTTCTTTCATATAAACATGACTGAGATGTAGAGTGACTGCCCAAGCATTGTAGCAATGAGTGCTGAACAATTGTGCTATGTGTTTAGTTATTGCTTTCTTTCATGGTCTCTCTCTCTCTGTCTGAATGCTATTTTCAAAACTTTGTGTCTCTAAACTTCTCCAGCATTAATTACCCACTTTACTTGTTTTTTTTTTTTTTTTTTTAATGGCATCAACATATTTAATAAACTACCGGCACCATTGGAGGCGAGAAAGGTACCAATAAATAGGTTTAAGTCCTGTGTATATAGATGGTTGCTGAATTGACCTTTCTATTCAATGCATGAATTCATGGAGTGTGATGTAAATATTATATTTTAGAAATGTAAGCCTTTATATTTTAAATTTTCTCTTTGTATTTTAATTTTTCTCCATGTTGAATCTTTCGTACACTACTTTAACACTTGAATATAAATAATTGATTAAATGGCGATTTTACTCGTGTTAATTATGTAAGCATGTGCGGCTTACAGCTGTTTCGGTGCTATTCGACACCATCCTCAGAGCCTACTAGATCTCAGCACTATCTCAACTTCGCTGCCTGTTGTGTGGGTGCGTTCGTGTGATGAAGAGTTGTGTCAAATAGTGTGTGTGTTCTGAAATTGAAACAGCTGTAAGCCGCACATGCTTACATAATTAACACGAGTAAGATCGCCATTTAATCAATTATTTAATTTTTCTTTTTGTCTTTGTATAAATGTGTCAATCTGCATCATACTCTCTTTATTTGTCAGTGTTTCTGTATTTTCTTACATTTTTTTAGATTTGTCTATGTTTATTAGTGCTAAATTTATTTGTTTGTACGTGTGTGAGTGTATGTGTGCATGCATATATTGCAGTATGCAATCTGACGATATCATATTCAGGTTTTGTATACTGGTTTATGACAAATAAATAAATATTATTCATCTTGATTACACAACTTTTAACACTGTATCACTTCGGAATATGTATGATAAGACTTTCTTGGTTAAATTCTAACATACCTTGTTTACATGTTTCGACCTCTTATGGGTCATCCTCAGAACTGATCGTTGTTGATCTTGGCACCTCTTGTTTTGTTTCCGTGAGGGTGTGTTCGTGTGGTGTAATGTAGAGTCAAAGAGCGAGTGTTTTCTGAAATTGAGGTGTGTGTTGAGAATTTGCCCTCACAGGAAAAAAACAAGAGGTGCCAAGACCAACAACGACCAGTTCTGAGGATGACCCATAAAAGGTCGAAACATGTAAACAAGGTACGTTAGAATAACACAAGAAAGTCTTATCATACATATTCCTAATTATTATTATTATTATTATTATTATTATTATTATTATTATTATTATTATTATTATTACCGGTATTATTTATTTTTGCTTCTGTTTTAATCTTTTGTAATGACTTTCCTAAATATTTAGTTTTATTAGTAGGCCTATGGTATGAGATATACAGGCCTACTTCGTTATTATAGGAATATTCTCTTTTTTATCAAGGAATCTGCATAAAAAGCTGTTTGTTTTGTAGACCTATACTGTTTACACCCTGAATACCCATAGCTTGCTGTCCAGTGTAAATGTAATATACTACTCTAGAAACATAAAATAAAAAAATGTAGACCCTCATAATGTAAGAAAATGTGTATGATGATGATCATGCCAGTGATTTGGTGAATGTCAAAATATTAACACTATTTAATGACTGGAAGCTGCCTCTAATGTAGTATATCACCATAACAAATAAAATAATAAAAAACAATAACATTGATATCAATGCAGATATGTTGATTTTGCCCTCAACAAAATGACAATCTGCGAGGGAACTGTTGCTGCCAGTACTCTATAGTTATGTAGGCTTATTTGAGCAATGTTGTAACAATACTTAAGTCAAGACTTAAGCTTATTTCAGTGCTATAGACTCACGGGTAATACACATGCACAACTTATCTTCATTACCCATTCTTTGAAGTTGCTGAATTTTGGGTTATAATTATTTCACTGCTGTTAATAATTACACGATTCAATTATTTTTTAAACCAACATCAAATTTCTTACAGAATAAATGGAAAAATTATCTGCAGTATTTATAAGTGGTTGCATCCATTTTCAGAAGTTTTTATCCTTATGGGTTAAAATAATTATTCGAACAGGTCAGTGTAAATACATCATTAAGTTAATTCTTTTTTGTATTTTTTTATTTAGCCTACTTATTTTTTAGTTATAATTTTGTATTTCATTTTTGTCATTATGAAATATTATAGGTTAGTATATAACCTATTGATACTTGGTATTCTTTCTATTTATAAAGAGTTATATAAAATTGTTATTAAATAACAAAAATTCTTCTCTATCACTTCACGATGACAATATTGATGCAACTCACAAACATGTGTTACTCTGAGCAGAAATTATTTCATAAATCTATAAATTACAGGATTAAATTTTACCTTTTATTGCAAACTTAGGATTCATGTTCATATTCTATTATTATTTAACTCCTGAATATGTTGGTAATACTGTTAAATATGTATTTATAGATAAACGCGAAATCAAGTGACAACAAAGGTACCTATGTACATTCTTTGGCCATGAAGGATATCGCTAGTCATTTGGTGAAATTGTAGTTTACATTCCCAAACAAACACAACTTTCTCACAAGTTAAACATGGCCATTGTCATGTCTGCCCATAGAATGCTATTGTTTTGGGGACAGCGGTTAAGTCTCGAGTAATTACATTGTGGTAAACCATGACTGAACCTCGTTTTTCAAGAGGTCGTGATGTGAGGTGACTCATGTAGATGGTCGTAAATTGTAACTTCATTAATGACCCAGTGTCATCTTCGATCCTCCGGATGATACAATGTAGCCAACCATGTTGAACATGCCTTTGATTGCATCTAAGATATTTTCTGACCATGATGCAAGTGTCCAAAGCAGAAGGCCCCAGAAGATCAGCTTGGCTATCACATCCACCCAGTACATGCTGAAACAAGACAGTCAATGAAAAAATAATTTTCTATTACATTTGTATTTTTAATTTTTAATGTAATACAGGGTTTTCAGAAACTTCAGAAAAGAATATGGGACACTCAGCACTGATTAAAAAATATTTATGAACTTGGTTCAGTATTAACACGTGAAAGTGATCACCATAAATTATATTTCTCAGTTATATAGGTAGGCTATTGTTAAATGTTGTCTAATCAAGATGTACGTTTATATTTTTCATCATGCTTCTCCTTACCGGTATTATCATTGAACAGATTAAAACAATAGTATTAAATCAAATTAAATACTATTATCGAAAATAAATTACTTAAGGAATAAAGTCCACACCTGTGGAGTAACGGTTAGTGCGTCTGGCCGCGAAACCAGGTGACCCAGGTTCGATTCCTGGTCGGGGCAAGTTACCTGGTTGAGGTTTTTTCCGGGGTTTTCCCTCAACCCAATATGAGCAAATGCTGATAACTTTCGGTGCTGGACCCCGGACTCATTTCACCGGCATCACCTTCATTTCATTCAGACGCTAAATAACCTAAGTTGATAACTTACTTACTTACTTATTGGCTTTTAAGGAACCCGGAAGTTCATTGCCGCCCTCACATAAGCCCGCCATTGATCCCTATCCTGAGCAAGATTAATCCAGTCTCTACCATCATATCCCACCTCCCTCAAATCCATTTTAATATTATCCTCCCATCTACGTCTCGGTCCTCCCAAAGGTCTTTTTCCCGCCGGCCTCCCAACTAACACTCTATATGCATTTCTGGATTCGCCCATACGTGCTACGTGCCCTGCCCGTCTCAAGCGTCTGGATTTAATGTTCCTAATTATGTCAGGTGAAGAATCCTAAGTTGATAAAGTGTCGAAAAATAACCTACTAAAATAAATTAAGGAATAAATTGAACAAAATGAATTGAAAATTAATCCTTACAAAACAGTTTCACCTGAGAATAACTCTTATAAATCAATTACTTGTACAGTATTTTTTTGAAGAATGGATTTCTTGAAACAATAATTGTGTTTCGAAAAACGTATTATGTGTCCTTTCTCGTGTTAAATTTTACATTACTTCGTTAACATGTTTCAGCCTGTTATCGGCCATCTTCAGAACGGTTGTTGCTGGTCTTGGCACCTTTTCTTTGTGTTTCCTGTGGGGGTGTGTTTGTGTAGTGTAATGTGGAGTTAAAGAGTGTGTATGTTCTGAAATTGAGTTGTGTGTTGAGAATTTCGTTTGGATGTGTTTTTGTGTGTATATATATTTCATCTCAAGCAGCAGAAATAACTAAAATGCTCTCTCAATTAATATCACTCAATAAAAGAATTGTATTCCAATGGATACCATCCCATTGTGGAATCCTGGGAAACGAGAATGCAGATGCTTTAGCAAAGAAGGGCAGCACTGCTACTTACAGACCTGTTACTAAATCTACGTATTACTCTGTGAAGAGATTTATTAAATCTACATACTTAGACTTCAACAAACAAAATTTGATAACACATTCTCAAGGGAAAAAATGGAACTCTCTGCATCATAATCTACAGTTAATTCCCGATTTACCACGAAAATCGTCTGTAGCTGTATTTAGATTGGCAACAGGCCATGATTGTTTGGCCAAACACCTGCATAGAATTGGAATATATCAGTCCCCTAACTGCCCATTGTGCAACTCAAACCAAGAAATGGATTCGGAACACCTCAAAATCTGTGCTTCAGTGGCTGGTCATGATAATATCTTTGAAAAATATTGGAGTGCAAGAGGTCAAATGACTTTATTGTCAAACGCCTGGCATTAGAAAACAACAACATATTCCCAGTTTTGTTTTTTTCAGTCCTTTATTTTTAAATACGGTGCAAAAACATGACCTGAAGATCTCTTTCGGAACAGTGGGACACATTAGCAATATAGGAATGTTCCTGTATCTTACGGGACATATGGGAACCGTAAATGTATGTATCCAGAGTTGTTTGTATCCTTTTGATATTTTCTATGTATTTTGTCTTTGATGTTTTCTATGTATTTTGTTTATGCAGCTCTGGATGTCAAATGATAATTCACATATTATTGATAATGAATAAATCCTCAATAAAGAAAACTGACTAAAATAAAACTGCAAATCTAATACCTGATTCTATTCATGAGCTACCTCCAGAAACAAATCTTGAAAATGACTTTTATATTCGATTATCACTACTTACAGACCTGTTACTAAATCTACGTATTACTCTGTGAAGAGATTTATTAAATCTACATACTTAGACTTCAACAAACAAAATTTGATAACACAATCTCAAGGGAAAAAATGGAACTCTCTGCATCATAATCCACAGTTAATTCCCGATTTACCACGAAAATCGTCTGTAGCTGCATTTAGATTGGAAACAGGCCATGATTGTTTGGCCAAACACCTGCATAGAATTGGAATATATCAGTCCCCTAACTGTCCATTGTGCAACTCAAACCAAGAAATGGATTCGGAACACCTCAAAATCTGTGCTTCAGTGGCTGACCATGATAATATCTTTGAAAAATATTGTAGTGCAAGAGGTCAAATGACTTTATTGTCAAATGCCTGGCATTAGAAAACAACAACAACATATTCGATTATCAGTTAAACTTTACCATGACATTCAAATGCCAATAGGACTAAAGCTTCATGGTACAGTACAGTAAATGGATTTAGAAAACAAGCATTTCATGAAGTCTTGAACTCACATTTTCATATGTCTTCTGGCTGCTGGCAGTGTTTCAAGGGGTTCGTTGAGGATATACTGACGAGCCGCCAGGATGCAGTCCGTAATATATATGTCGAGGTCCAGTTCGTCCCCGTCAATTTTGAAGCATCTTCTTTCCCGCTCATTAATTATTTTTCTTAACTGCACAACGTTTTCATTCTTGAAGTCCCACTGATTGTTCGCGTAGTATTCAAACACTTCAAAGCCTTTGTTGATTCTGCGCTGTACACGTAACAGCCTGCAATATACATTTTTTATTAATATTAAAAATAAGGTTGATTACCAAAATTACGGTTCTACAACACAAACTTAATTAATTAGTCAACACATGTTGGTAATTATTCATTAACACTAGTAATTATTCATTAACACTACAACATAACATGTTGGTAATAGTCTTTTTTCCCCATTTTCAACCAAGTTGAAAACACAAACAAGTTTCCTGTCCAAAGTCACGGAAATAAAAACAGAATTGAATCTCCCTAAATCTAAAGAAAACATTTTAAACAGAGAAAACCCTCTAACCTTCGAACCAATTAACATTCAACTAGATTTAGAAGAACCAGTTACAAAATCTGAAACTTCCAAACCTGTAATAAAAGCGCTGGCATTGGAAGCTGTGAACAATAGATACCCACCAGAAGAATGGTTACATATCTACACAGATGGGTCTACTATCGATAACAACTCAGGATCAGGAATTACGTGTGAGTTATTCTCATTTTATCAACCAGCAGGATATCATACAACAAATTTTGATGCGGAAATAATGGCTATTCATATCTCACTCCAACACCTACTATACAGAATAGATAAATTTCAAAATGCTGTCATTCTCTCTGGTTCTAAAGCAGCATTATATGCAATAAATTCATATAAAATGATGTCAATCCAAATTAAAGAATGTCACAAAATGACCCAACAACTTCAAAAACTACAGAAAAGAATTCAATTGCAATGGATACCTACACATTGCGGAATTGCTGGAAATGAATCTGCTGACTTTCTTGCCAAAAAAGGATCCAATTTAATTCAGAATATAAATACAAGCCTGCCTTTTACATCCATCAAAAGACTAATTAAAAATAAATATAAAATCAAGCAAAACCAAGCACTATGTACCAAAGCCAAAGATAAAAAATGGAGCATGTTAATAAAAAAAAACAGAAATTATTCCAGAAATCCCACGTAAATCTGCAGTAGCAAAATTCAGACTGCTTACAGAACGCGATTATTTGGCCAAACACTTGAATAAAATAGGAATTTACACAAATACAAATTGCCCTCTATGCAACAAAGAAGAAGAAATGACTGAAGATCATGTCATAACCTGTGAAGTTCTACCTGATGGATCCACCACAGAGAAATATTGGAGAGCAAGAACGCTAATGGCTTCGTTGCCAAAGCCCGGCATTAGATAACAACACATGTTGGTAATTATTCATTAACACTACGTTATTTCATACCATGTTCATCCTCCTCCAGTCTTGACACTGAATTGCTAGCTATTGATGCTGCTCTTCAGTGTGTTACTCAAATTTCTGAAAAATCTATTTGCATACTTACCAACTCCAAGGGGGCTATATTTAACATAATTAAGTATGTACCAAACCTATATGCACATAGAATTATTCCAATTCAGAAACAACTAAGTAAACTAAAAGAACTCCAAAAGGAAATAACATTTCAATGGATACCTAGTCATTGTGGTATACCTGGAAAGGAGAAAGTCGATAATATTGCAAAACAGGCAACATATTTGCAACCAACACCTCTTCAAGTGATATCTCTATCCAGTGCTTTTGCTTCAGTAAAGTCTCATTTTACAAACCTATGGATCAACAATTGGCTCTCTTCTGACAAAGGAAAAATTTTACAGTCTGTACAAAAGAAACCAAATGACCTGGAAATGTACAAAAACTTGCCCAGACATGTTCAAACATTTTTAACAAGAGCCAGAACAGGTCACATTGTCACTCAATTGTACCTACACCTACGGCCACAAAGTCATTTAATATGCGCTCCTGCATACATATGACGTGTATCGTCTCAAATGCAGGTAGTAAGGCTGTAAAACAGTACTACGAGAGGGGTTTGGCCAGCGCCATGGATCGTGTCCCAGCATGGCTCAGTTGGTAAAGAGCGCTCAGCGCGCAGAGCTGAGAAGTCCTGGGTTCGATTCCTAGTGCCGGTACGAATTTTTCTCGTATTTATCAGTAATTGTACCTACACCGATTTCACCTTTCTGATAATCCTACTTGTCTGTGGTGTAATAATCATGATGAAGATCTGGAACACATTCTTCTATACTGTCCATCCATAAACCACAAAAGAAGTAAATTAAAATCATCAGTACCAGTTGCAGAAGACACAGCCCTGCAGTATATATTGACTACACCCCAACTCTGGCTACTAGCAACAGGCATCTATAATGAACACCGATCAAAATACCCCTCATTTCTCGTTTTTTTTTATTTTATTGGGTTATTTTACGACGCTTTATCAACATCTAGGTTATTTAGCATCTGAATGAAATGAAGGTGATAATGCCAGTGAAATGAGTCCGGGGTCCAGCACCGAAAGTTACCCAGCATTTGCTCGTATTGGGTTGAGGGAAAACCCCGGAAAAAATCTCAACCAGGTAACTTGCCCCGACCGGGATTCGAACCCGGGCCACCTGGTTTCGTGGCCAGACGCGCTGACCATTACTCCACAGATGTGGACTCATTTCTCGTGAAAAACAACAACTGAATAGACTACAGTGGTCCACACCTGTGGAGTAACAGTCAGCACGTCTGACTGCGAAACCAGGTGGCCCGGGTTCGAATCCCGGTTGGGACAAGTTACCTGGTTGAGGTTTTTTCCGGGGTTTTCCCTCAACCCAATATGAGCAAATGCTGGGTAACTTTCGGTGCTGGACCCCGGATTCATTTCACCGGCATCATCACCTTCATTTCATTCAGACGCTAAATAACCTAGATGTTGATACAGCATCGTAAAATAACCCAATGAAAAAAAAGAAAGACTACAGTGGACTATAGTGGACTTTATGTTGTCAGCAAACAGCTGGATACATTAAGAAGATTGATTGATTCATCCATTATAGTAAGATGGAGTATATGTGTAGGCTATAGGCAAAGAAGTTTCCAATTCTGTAATAAATAATAAGGAAATATGACAGTTTTAAACATCTTGGCTCATGTATAAGCTCAATGGGCACGTGCCACAAGGATATAGCTACTGTAGATAGCAAAATTGCTTTGGGAAGACAGGCAACAAAAATTTTGCATGGAGTAATATGGAACAAGAATATTTCAAACGTAAGTAAAAAAAAAAAAATGTTTCGTAGATTAGTAGAAAATATAATGTTGTGTGGAGCTGAAACGTAGCCAGTGACACAAAAAATAAGACACAGAATAAGAACTGTAGAATTAGGTTATATGAGAAGAAGTTTACAACTCACAAGGAAAGAGCATTCCAAGCCTTTGGCGTGAGACGAACTCGATAGCTCAGTGGTAGAGCGCCTGACCGGAGAACAGGAAGTCCTGCTCGAGGTTGTGAAAATTTTTCTTTCATACCATGGCATGATTATGACTATAATAGTATTTAAATTCATTAATATGTCACATCAACGGACGTGTATACATCACCAAACATCGTAAGATGTAGATTACATTTGAAAAGAAGAGAACAAATTTGGGACAAAATGGAAATAAATTGCTCTATAACAAGAAAGTTAGAAAATAAACAATTTTATTACAATGGTATGGACATGTGAAGAGAATGCCAGGAGAACGATAGCCAAAACAAATTCTGCAATATTCTCCGAAAGGTACAACAAGAAGAGGAAGACCCACAATGAAATGGAAATCCCATATCATAAATGCAATGGAGGACTGAGGTCTACAAACAGGAGATTGGAATGATTGGCAACTTTCAAAACAAAAGACAAACTCCTAAAGGTGAAAAGTCTAAGAAGAAGAAGAAGAAGAAGAAGAAGAAGAAGAAGAGCAATAGGATTCGCCATAGATTACCTGAGATTCGTCTTACAGTTGGGGAGAACCTCTGAAAGAACCCAATCAGGTAATCAGCCCAAATGGGAATTGAACTTTATCATATCCAGCAGTTAAGAGATTAATCAACTCAAAATGTCAAGATACAATATCACACCATTTCCACGAAATTTCAAATAATAAAATATGTGAGGGTCTAAATGTACAACTAAATGCAATTCCTGAGTATACAAGGAAAAGTCCAGTTGCATCCTTTTGATTACCGACAGGGCATCACTATTTTTCATAACACTTGAACAAAATAGGAATTGTAATCTTCATCTTACGATGTTTGGGTGACGTATATACGTCCGTTGATGTGACATATTAATGAATTTAAATACTATTATAGTCACAATCATGCCATGGTGTGAAAGAAAAATTTCACAACCTTGAGCGGGAATCGAACCTGCGACTTCCTGTTCTTCGGTCAGGCACTATGGACAGTACTCTATAACAGAGTCGCCAGTATGAAAGGATAATTCCGAGCCTTTGGCGTGAGACGAACTCGATAGCTCAGTGGTAGAGCTCCCGACCGGAGAACAGGAAGTCGCAGGTTCGATTCCCGCTCGAGGTTGTGAAATTTTTCTTTCATACCATGGCATGATTGTGACTATAATAGTATTTAATTCATTCAAAAATAGGAATTATTTCTTCACTACCTTGCTTATTGTGCAGTTTTCAGGAAAAAATAGATCAGAATCATCTTCAGCGATGTCCGGCCCTTTCCTCTAAACCCACAATGTGTGAGAAATATTGGAGAGCAAGAGAGAATCGTGTAGGACTATTTTCAAAAAACTACAAATAATGCCCATGGCTTGTCAGCATATCTTTCCATTAATAATCTTCCTCGTGAAAACTTTGTAACTAATTCAACAGTTCATAGCATAAATACACGTCAAGAAAATGACTTTCATACTCCATCGGTTAGTCTATCGTGCTATCAAAAAGAAGTGCGTTATATGGCAGTAAAAATGTTTAATAGCCTCCCTATGGATATAAAAAATGAAACTCAAAACATAAAATTATTTAATGCCAAATTAAAGAAGTACCTAATTTCTCACGGCTTCTATTTTGTAGCTGAATTCATGACATTCAATAACACTTTATGAAATTGATACTAAAACTTTGTCTCCATTTTGAATCTTGCGTACACCACTTTTAACACTTGAATATAATTAATTGATGAACTAGTGGACTTACTCGTGTTAAATATGAAATATTTGTCGGCTTACAACTGTTTCAGTGCTTCACGCACACTAAAACACACCCCGATCACATCCTCAACACACAGATCAATTTCAGTACACACACACTATTTGACACCACACTTCAACACCTTCCAACAATAAAACACACCCTCCTAACAGGCAGAGAAGTTCGAGATGACGCCGCGATCTAGTAGGCTCTGATGATGGTGCGTGAAGCACTGAAACAGCTGTAAGCCAGACAAATATTTCATATTTAACACGAGTAAGTCCACTAGTTCATTAATTAATTAAAACTTTGTGTTGTACTGGTAGACTATATTGTAAATCTCGTCTGTATATATTTTCATCTAGACTGTGACTATAAATTAAGACTTTATAATAGTATTAAGTTTTTTGACTTGTTCCATATTCTAGCTGTAAGCAATGTATGAATACCATGGAATGTTAATAAATACAATACAATACAGTACAATGACTTATTGCCAAGAACTCAGCATTAGTTAACATCAACACATTTTTTGCTATACTTGAAAGCTGTTACATATCTGTCCTCTTAACCAATATGTTTTGTATTGGAATTATTGTACTTACACTGGTTTGTTTCCTGACAAGAAGATGAGTGTGTCTAATAGGATTGCAGGTAAGAGGTGGAAGAAAAACACGCAAATATTGTGAAGCAATTTGCTCTTCTTCATGCTGCCTCCTGGATACCAGACCACTCCGTTGAGTGGCACCTTCTCTGTGACAATGCGGCGTCCTCTGTCTATGATCTCTGCCCATGTGATTTGAAATTCTGAACTCGATGTGAGATGGTACACTCGATTACCATGATTTCTGTAACAATCAGGTTCCATTATATTTTATTGCAATATTATGTAATGTATTCTTATAATAATAATAATAATAATAATAATAATAATAATAATAATAATAATAATAATAATAATAATAATAATAATATATTTATTTATTTATTTTTATTTATAATTTACTAATATTTATTGTGCTATACAACAGCCTGGGACCAATAACAGCTCAATATAAGATAAAATTTAGGATAAGATTAACTGTGAAAAAAAGGAATTACAATAATAATAATAATAATAATAATAATAATAATAATAATAATAAACTATTTATTTACTATTTACTAATATTTAATGTGCTGTACAACAGCCAGGGGCCAATAACAGTTCAGCACAAGACAATTCATTACAACAACATTAATAATGATAGAAATTACAATAAAAGTACATAGAAATAATTATTAAAATATGATAATTGAAAATGAAAGATGGAATCTTATAAATGAATATAATACAAATGATAAAAAAGATAACGAGAAGAATAATGCAATACGTATCTAAACAAAAGACATAAATTAATAACAATTGACAAACTCCTAAAAGTATATACTACGGTACACATTAAATGGATCCAAGTTCAATCCATGCAAATTGGCAAATTTCATACATCTGCAGACAGGAGAGAGAGAGATTTAGAATTTCTATTGTAAAAAATTTTATGAATTCTTAAATCCTTAGCAGGAATACGAAGACTGGTATTGCTTAAAAAGGATTCACAATCAATATCACCCTTAATGACTTTACAAAAAAATAAATAATCAAGATTTTGACGTCTGGAAAATAATCTACAACAACTAAAATATTTCCAGTTAACCTCATATTATTAATCAACGAAATTAGGTAAAAATAAATAAGAACATGAGGAAATAAATTTTCTTTGAATACCGGTATTCTCAAATTTAGCACTGTCAATGGAATTAATGGAGTTTCATACTACAGATGCATACTATTATTCAAGCTTGGATCTAACCATTGTAATTATAGTAGGTATAAAATTAATTAATAGACACATAGGAGTGGAAAAAGAACAAGTTATAGATTTAATTAGACCAAGCATTCTTAATGAATGGGTAGCCTATAAATATATTGCACATAATCATGGAAATACAATTTAGAATCAAGGTTGAATTGTTGTGTAGTTTGGTTATGATTGTGATATGTTCCTACCTACGAAGAATAGCTACATCACAAACTCCAATCACAACTACAGCAACATAGACACTGCCATAAAAATACTACACACACAGCCAAAAAAAAAAAAAAAAAAACAGAAATGTGGCACTCTAGAACAATATGAAATTTACAAACATACAAAAACACACTTCTTGAACATGCAACTGAATTTCAAAACACACACTCTTTTCGACAAAATCATGAACACACCCCACCACAGCAGGAAACCAGAAGACAGCACGTGAACTTCACTAGACTTCGGACAATGAAGGATAACACTTCGAAACTAGTCACCCAGGTAAAATTCCTCATATTAACCCAGTAAAGAAATTACAAAGTTAATAAGTGATTATATAAGTGTTAAAAGTGTATATAGAACAATGAAGAAAAAAAAATCTATTGAATTCATTTCTGTTTCAAAAAGTTTGTAACATCTGTGTAATTGTTAAGTATAGGAACGCCATTTCGTAGTGCTTCAGCAATATCATGTTTAGCAAGACTTCTGACTTCTGTTGCATTCAAATAATTATAAAATACGATAATTTTGTCCAGGGAGCATCCGTTTTTGGTGCAAAGATAATTCGTTTGGCTTGTTTCTTAATTGAAATTACGAAATGGCGTTCCTGTGCTTAACATTTAATCCAACAGGATATTAAAATATGTTTGGAGTTACAAATTTCTAGCTGTCTAGATATTTTCTTCTGGTCTTATCAGTGGCGGTTCCTCGGAGGAGGGAAGGGAGGAACGTCCTCGTCACATTTTTCTTCTTTTGAAAGTAAATACCAAATAAAATATTGCCTTGAAATTCGAGGAAGATTCGATAATTTTTAAGTTCACAGCTATAAGAAAACCTCGGTTGGTCGAGTTTTAAATGATGTATGCTCATGTGCTGCTAGAAAACTGTGAGAAAGATGCGAGATTATTTGTGTGGAGGAAAGCCAATCCATTCCTCCTCTACTGCAGTTAACACACATAGACAACAGCGCGCTAGCGGCCAGAGAAAGAAGCAGAGTTTTAAAGCGAGTAAATGAACGGATAGGGAGGAGATCCTCCTCTGAATCAGCGCATGGGCGGGAAATAGAAACCGACTGGTCGTGCAGCAAGCTCGCTACCGCTGCCATCTAACGATCTTGCATTCAACCACACTAACACACATCTTGGAGGAGGCACAAAAAAAACAGTTTTAACGCAACGCTATGAAAGACACCATATAAACTTTTTTTTTTAATTATAAATCAAAAATATTATTCATTGCACTTAATATAAGCTACTATTCATGGTTTGAAACTTTCAAGGATATTTGAAAGTCCGGGTTTATATAAAACAAAGAGGAAGTAGTTCTACGTTAGTATCGTAGATCTTTTTGGCCCCTGAAATTCACTTCCATTCATTGTGTACTAGACAGAGCAACAGCAAAGTTGTCAGTTTTGTACAAATATATTTGAAATTGAAAGTAGTACTCCAAACTACAAATTATTTTTAACATAAAAAATTAATTAGCCACCGGCAATTTTGAACAATAATGGTAGTATGACTTAGAAGAACTGATATTCTTCAAAAGCATATGATACTGAACTTGTAAAATGTACATGTGGCAACGCAGACCACGTGGGTGGGTACAGTGTTCTCGCTTTCCTCAGGTTATTTCCCGTTCCCATTTCCGCAGTTCCGATTACGTGTTAGTAGCTAGTCTCTTTCAACAAGTGTGATGCTGTAGTGTGCTCGAAAAATGCTGCGAGGTGAATTTCCTTGTAATTGTTAATTTGTGCAATTATTTAACAATGAATGGAAGTGAAAACATTATATATTTTGGAAAATTTAGGAAACTCAGTTTAAAAGAACAGATTATTGCTATACAGAAGGGAAGACCAACCCCAACACTACCTGGTCTTACATGTATGCATGTAGACTAGGCTAATTTGTAGCATGTTTCATTCAAGAAGGTGTCATTTCGTCCTGTTACCTTCTTTCCTCCTCTTAAGAAATACGCAGGAGCCGCCACTGTGTCTTATTATTAATGGAAAGAAGTGGATGGGACAGACTCACTCATTAGCAATGTAGTTCCATGTAGCAAGGAGGATTCCATTGACAGCAATATCGACAGGGAGGTAGTCTGCATATCCTTCCTGGTTGCAGTACATGGTGCGAATCACACCTTTGCCTGCTCCTATCAGAAGCCCGGTGGGACCGTTTATGTTGTCAGTCCATCCTGGCAGAGGATCTCTCCAAACGGGTATCACTGAAATCAGTAATGGACGTTGACTTAGGATAATCCTCTGACTGAGGTTATGGCTGATATGTAGAGCTGAGACGAGATGTTATGGCACCAACCTGCACAAAGTTTTAAATTGCCGGCCAGCAGGGTAGAGGAGTGGGGGTTGTTTGGGTTACGGTTCTGAAGCTCAGAGCGCCAGGCATATCCGTCTCATCTCTTTCCAAAAACATTCGTCTTACCTTAGTATCACCACTTTCCTACTCAAGAGTCCGAAGGTACCTAATGGAATTAAGTCCGCTATTCCATCTTTATATTTTTATTCTCCGTCCGAATCAGACGACTGATCTGTGCTTGAATCAGATGTCCCTAAATTTATGGAAATGTTCTCCAAAATACTGTCCATCACGTGCTCACTTTCAATGTAATTGTTCTCTACTTTCTTCACATAATCATACACTGATATCTAAGAAGAAATACCAATCTATATCACAGACACACTCATTGCTAAAACTCCAGTTGTGAACGAAATTCCTCCATGGAAATGGGTGATTCCAGAACATAGCATACAAATTCCAGGAAATCATTCCAAAAATGATCCTCCATGTTAGATGCCATGGAACTACTCTGCAGCACATATAAGGATCACCTTCAAATTTATACAGATGGATCTCTAAATCCTAATAATGGGACATCAGGAGCAGGGTATTATATTCCAAAATATCAAGAAAGTTATTTCATACCATGTTCATCCTCCTCCAGTCTTGACACTGAATTGCTAGCTATTGATGCTGCTCTTCAGTGTGTTACTCAAATTTCTGAAAAATCTATTTGCATACTTACCGACTCCAAGGGGGCTATATTTAATATACGGTCATTAAATATGTACCAAACCTATATGCACATAGAATTATTCCACTTCAGAAACAACTAAGTAAACTAAAAGAACTCCAAAAGGAAATAACATTTCAATGAATACCTAGTCATTGTGCTTTTGCTTCAGTAAAGTCTCATTTTACAAACCTATGGATCAACAATTGGCTCTCTTCTGACAAAGGAAAAATTTTACAGTCTGTACAAAAGAAACCAAATGACCTGAAAATGTACAAAAACTTGCCCAGACATGTTCAAACATTTTTAACAAGAGCCAAAACAGGTCACATTGTCACTCAATTGTACCTACACCGATTTCACATTTCTGATAATCCTACTTGTCTGTGGTGTAATAATCATGATGAAGATCTGGAACACATTCTTCTATACTGTCCATCCATAAACCACAAAAGAAGTAAATTAAAATCATCAGTACCAGTTGCAGAAGGCACAGCCCTGCAGTATATATTGACTACACCCCAACTCTGGCTACTAGCAACAGGCATCTATAATGAACACCGATCAAAATACCCCTCATTTCTCATGAAAAACAACAACTGAATAGACTACAGTGGATTATAGTGGACTTTATGTTGTCAGCAAACAGCTGGATACATTAAGAAGATTGATTGATACACTGATATCCATTTTTGGAAGAAGTGATTACAGAGTCGGCATCTGCTTATGCGTAGCGTAGAAATTATAGATGAGTCTTCTTAGGACTTCCTCATCAAAACTGTCTACAGCTGCAACAATCTTCTTCTTCGGGTGTGGTTTTTCCGGACTGGACAAAGAATCTGCTGTTCCTGCCTCAATATTTTTCTCTTCTTTCCTGATTCTTGCCAAGGTTCACTTTGAAATACCAGTGGCAGCCAGTACTCTTGCACACACGCTTTTCAATGGAATTGGTATTCCGTTTACAGCCTCTTCTGACATGAATTTCCATACATTGTATGCTATTTCATGTCCTTGACTATGAACTACTCTATGATTTCACACCTTAGACAATGCCATAATGAGGGCGCTCAGAAGGACAATGTTTTCAGTATTAGCAATAGCGGTAGTAGCAGAATGATCTGAACACTCGGAATGCTAGTAACCAACTAACCCAACACCCCTCCAGTTGAGTGTGAGGGCGAGTCCAAGCAAACGAACTAAAATGCGTCCCTCGCGCCGGTGCCATAACTTCTTGTCCGGGCTCTACATCTGTTATCAGGGAGTACAACTCTCTTGACGATATGTGTCAGAGGAAGAACAATTGTTTGTTTGCATCTGAAATCTGACTAGTGTAATATGTAGCTAATCAGCGATGCATGCAATGGAGGGGGAAAGGAATTGGCCACCCTACCCCATTATCTCCTGGCCTAGTTGCCTCATAAGTGGTGCCTTGTAGGTATCACTTGTGAGGTTTAGACCTGTCTTTGGACAGTTGACTAAACAACTTAGGAATATACGTAGTTAAGAACAATACAACAATATGTGAAAACCAGTTCCTTGTGCTATATTTGCATTGTTTATAACAAAATTTCTGTTCATAGAAAATATTTCCTTTATAGGCAACAATAGAAAACAATAAGAACAGTTATAGTCCTGTCGCTCTAATTTCCGGCAGCCAATCGCATTGCAGGTTGGCTACATTTAAACGTGTGTGTCTTGTGATTCACTGATGAAGACATATTCATTTCTTAAGGCTCGATAAATACTTAATATAATCGCCCGCCATTTTGGCTCTTTCGTTAGCGTTCGCAGAGAACACACGAAGACGTAATTTGCCGCTCAATTATTTTCTGAATTACAGTGCGTTTGATTTATTATCATAGGAGCTACAACAAGATAATGTTTAACGGTGTGGCAAATAGATTCCTTGTATGGTAGCTCGGCAACGAAAGAACAAAAATGGCGAACGATACTACCTATCTAGACTTTATAGAGCCTTCATTTCCTAAGACGTAAGCAAAGAGGAGGAGTCATGCTGGGAATAACAGCATTGCGACTATAGGTTCTAGAAATGGTCAATTTGGTTTAGCTGGACAGGATATACATGAACGTTAGAGAGAGACTCAACTGAACTGAAATAGCAAGTGAAAATCTAAATGGCGTGTAGGCCTACAGGAGGGAGAACGGGGAGGAACGAAAATAGGAACTTTGAGAACAAGATACAAACAAGAAAACTGGCAGTTATAACTTCTAGACTAGAAACTGGAATTGGTTGCTTGGCAACATATTTATTTATGACAAATATTTTTAATTCTTATAATAGCACTTACAGAGGAAATTTCCCTCCTTGAAATTTTAAACAAGAATGAATACTGTAAAGAAAAAGTAATGTAACTGCAAAAAAAAAAAAAAAACGTAAATGTTCTGTCCCGATAATATTTTAGTATGTAACAAAAGTCTTAACAGTAGGCCTACTTCCCTACAGATATCTTATTTTGTTATAGATATTATAACAAGTGAAATGAGCATATAGGTAATGGTAACTTAAAAATTCTACAAAATCCTAAGCTTTAGAAAATGAAGAACATCAATAATTGATTAAATGGCGAACTTACTCGTGTTAATTATGTAAGCATGTGTGGCTTACAGCTGTTTCGGTGCTACTTGACACCATCCTCAGAGCCTACTAGATCTCAGCGCTATCTCAGCTTCGCTACCTGTTGTGTGGGTGTGTTCGTGTGATGAAGAGTTGTGTCAAATAATGTGTGTGTTCTGAAATTGATTTGTGTGTTGAGAATTTGATTAGGGTGTGTTTTAGTGTGTCTGTATATTTCATATTGTTCTAGTGTGTTGAGTTTTTGGTCTTTGGGTTGTATGTGTAGGATTTCCATGTCTGTATTTATGTTATTGTATGTGTGGCTAGCATTAGTTATGTGTTCGGCATATGTAGATGTATTGTGTCCTCTGGTTATTGCTTTAATGTGTTCTTTGTATCCAGTTTGGAATGATCTGCCTGTCTGTCCAACGTAGAAACTGTCGCAACTATTGCATGTGAGTTTGTATACGCCTGTGTGGTTGTATTTATTTGTTTGTGTTGTTTGTGTGTTGAGATGTGTTTGTAGTGTGTTTTCTGTTCTGTATGATATGTTGTATTTGTTTTCTGAATGAGGATGCGATCTTGTGTGTGTTTTTGTTTTCATATGTTAGTGTGCTATATTTCTTGTGTTCTTGTGTTTGTGTTGTGTTTTGTGTGTTTTTGTGTTTGTTGAGTTTTTGTTTTGTCTTCCTTATGATGTTGTCTATTATGTTTGGATTGTAACCGTTTTCTTGTGCTATGTATTTGATTGTGTTCACTTCTTCATTGTAGTGTTGTTGGCTCATGGGTATGTTGAGTAATCTGTGTACCATTGTCCTGAATGCAGCATGTTTGTGTTGTGTGGGGTGATTAGATGTGTTGTGTATGTGTGTGGTGGTGGTGATGGTTTGTTTTCTGTACATTTTGAAGGTGTGTTTGTTGTCAACTTTTGCTATGGTGATGTCTAGGAAATTTATGGAGTTATTGTTTTCAAGTTCCAGTGTGTATTGGAGTTTTGGGTGTAAATTCTCAACACACAGATCAATTTCAGAACACACACATTATTTGACACAACTCTTCATCACACGAACGCACCCACACAACAGGCAGCGAAGTTGAGATAGCGCCGAGATCTAGCAGGCTGGTGTCAAGTAGCACCGAAGCAGCTGTAAGCCGCACATGCTTACATAATTAATTATTTATATTCAAGTGTTAAAAGTAGTGTACGAAAGATTCAAGATGGATTATGAAGAACATCACTTCGAAACTATTAAGTCAGCTAATTTCCTCATATTAACACAGTGAAGAGTTATAAAGTAAATCAGTAATTATTATAAGTGTTATATAGAACAGTGACGAACTTAAAGATATCTTTGCAAGTGAAATTTTTAGGCTTAGTAAGAATGTAAGTAGGAGCTCCTTTGGAAGAAGATATATCGTCTGTCTGTATTTCTTCCTGGAATCTATTATGTCAGAAGGTATTGTTCTTGAACACATGTTTTCTGCTTTTTTGTAGAATTTTATTGTAGCTGGTTTATAGGTCTGTTATTTCTCCCATTTAAATATCGAGAAGTTTATTTCAAAGGCATTGAAAGTAAATGATTTATTGCTTCTTTTGTTTATATTACTATTAAACCAGTTTCCGGGAAAGAAATACTGGTAATACTTTTGAAAACAATTTTCTTTGTATGTTTTTGATGAGTACTAGATTTAGATTTATTTTCATCATTTGAATCAATTTGCATTGATATGGGACACGTCACCTAGTTGTGTATGTGTATATGTACATGTTTATCTTCTAAGGGCTGTCCCTGGACACTAACACATAAAGACATTCATTTGCCTTCGAAGAATTGACTCTGCACACGAACATATTTACTCTATTGTTCAAGTTACCTTTCTAAACTGTAAGAAAACTCATCATTAACATGTGTCTCAGTGAAACTTACAGCAGAGTATGTATAGGCCAGTTTCTATCTCATGCTTTTCCAATTCACTGCGGGCTAAAGCAGGGAGATGCACTATCACCTTTACTTTTTAACTTCGCTCTAGAATATACCATTAGGAAAGTTCAGGATAACAAAGAGGGTTTGGAATTCAATGGGTTACATCAGTTTCTTGTCTATTGGATGAAGTGAATATGTTAGGAGAAAATCCACAAACGATTAAGGAAAATACGTAAATTTTACTTGAAGGAAGTAAAGCGATAGGTAGGTTTGGAAGTAAATCCCAAAAAGACGAAGTATATGTTTATGTCTCATGATCAGAATATTGTACGAAATGGAAATATAAAAATTGGAGATTTATCCTTCGAAGAGGTGGAAAAATTTAAATATCTTGGAGCAACAGTAACAAAATAAATGACACTTGGGAGGAAATTAAACGCAGAATAAATATGGGAAATGCCTGTTATTATTCGGTTGAGAAGTTTTTGTCATCTAGTCTGCTGTCAAAAAATCTTAAAGTTAGAATTTATAAAACAGTTATATTACTGGTTGTACTTTATGGTTGTGAAACTTGGACTCTCACTTTGAGAGAGAACAGAGATTAAAGGTGTTTGAGAATAAGGTTCTTAGGAAAATATTTGGGGCTAAGAGGAATGAAGTTACAGGAGAATGGAGAAAGTTACACAACACACAACTGCACTCATTCTATTCTTCACCTGACATAATTAGGAACATTAAATCCAGACGTTTGAGATGGGCAGGGCATGTAGCACGTATGGGCGAATCCAGAAATGCATATAGAGTGTTAGTTGGGAGGCCGGAGGGAAAAAGACCTTTGGGGAGACGTAGATGAGAGGATAATATTAAAATAGATTTGAGGGAGGTGGGATATGATGATAGAGACTGGATTAATTTTGCACAGGATAGGGACTGATGGCGAGCTTATGTTAGGGCGGCAATGAACCTGCGGGTTCCTTAAAAGCCATTTGTAAGTAAGTAAGTAAGAGAACTCATCCTGTAGTATCAGCTTTAATCATGTTGTCGTGTTTCCATTTTCAAGCATGCAAACTGCTTCAAATTTTTGGTTATATATTTATGATACTATCATCCAAAGTTCTGACTTGGTTCTGGATTCATTAGAGATGGTCCATTTGTTTACTTTGCTACCTAGAGGATTTGTATTCAGTGCAAGTTTGATGTATTTATTATATTTTTTATGATTTTAAACTTATAATTTTGTTATTTTTTACTGTTAAAATTTTAACTGGAATATCATCATCATCATCATCATCATCATCATCATCATCATCATCATCATCATCATTTTCGTTCACAGGTTAGGCCATTAAACCTAATCGACTTCAGCCCAGTGCTTCCTAGCTCTGCCCACATCTCACCTTCCTCTTGGCTTGTATTGTATTATTTATTTAGAATATCTTTGTTCATTCATATGTTTATGTTACCTTTGAAGTTTCGTCAATATGTTTCTATTTTGTCTGTTATTGTAAATAAGGTCTTGGCTAATTTCTATGGAAATATTTGTGGTTTTTTTGGAAGCCAGTGAATGTACATTTCATTTCAAAACTTCCAAAGATTGAAAATGAAGACTCACCTATGGATGGCCTGAGTATCAGGACAGGAAGTGTATCCATCTTTTCTGCAACCAGACCTTCAGACAATGCCTTGGTGAATGCATAAGTATTCGGGAGGTCTCCCAGAATTCTGCAACAGAAACCAGAAGAAGTTATTTATTTGAAAAACAAACTCAAGAATCTAATTTTCCACTTTTCAAAGGAGTGTAACAAGAAATTATTGTCATAAAAATTACTTAAATAGGAAAGATGAGGGGAAAATAAGGGAATTATCTATCATTAAATATATTTTGGTGTTTCATTGTTTTTAATTTTCCACTATTGTAAAATAAAGTAACCTACAACTACGATATGTACTGAAAAAATCGACTTAAGAATCTTAAGTAGCTATTACGAATACTAGAAATGTAATTTCAGACATTTTCCGTGTTTGTTTTTCATTATATAAGTTAGTAATAATTTTTATTTGTTTATTTATTATTGATTTATTTATTTATTAATATATAGTGTGCTGTACAACAGCCAGGGGCCAATTACAATTCAGCACAAGAATATAAAAAAACATTAACAATGTAGCCTATAAATTACAATAATAATAAATTTGTAAATTATAGATATCAGCTCAAAGAATTTGAGTGACCACAAGGGTCCTGAATACAATAAACATGTACAATATAATGTGATGTGATACATTAAAGAAAAAAGAAAGTTAATTGTTGAAGGCAAATGTAAGTGGATTAATTGAAATAGAGATGATGATGTAATATTTGAAGAGAATCCTTGATAATATTTATAAGAATAGACATTACATAATCAAAAGAAATGTGAAGTTCCTTAAGATAGTTCCATGTGAATTTTGTAATTGAACCTCTACTGCCAACAGCAAACCAATGACAGACCATTGTTCAAGAGGGACGTTGTACTTTTGAGAAAGATACGGCAGATAAGGTTCATATATCAACTTTGGTGGCCAGATTTAGGTTTCTTTCGAAACGGATAGTAGGGTCAAGAACAAAAGCCCGTTTTAAGCATCCGTTGATAGCAATAATGTCTGCCCGTCTAAAAGAACCATCTGATGATACACAATGTACTTCCTCATGAATCTCCCAATTTAAAGTTTTTAACAATGTCGCCAAAGCATGTCGTACACGTACATTGGAATAATTATTAAAATAATGACAATTAAATAAGACGATAATTGCAAACGAAAGAATAGAATTAAATAATTGAAGAATGTAATAATAATAATATTAATAATAATAATAATAATAATAATAATAATAATAATAATAATAATAATAATTTTTATTGTCACAAAACATGAAACTAGTTAATGGCGATCCTGTTACATTTCTATTTCTCATCTCTCAACTGTTTCTTAATTCTACAATTTAAATTAATTGATCAATATTACCTGTACGAAACATTTTTCCATTACCCTATCTAGTCATTATTATAACACGACAACATTTTATTTATAACCTTCTACAACTATCTAACCTTTACAACTTGACTTTCTCTTCCCATCTCACCTTAACTATTAACAGAAATTTACCTAATTTTTTCAAATTGGTATTTTCACTTACAGTTCCGCATATTTTCTTGTACGCTATTCTGTTATTTAGTTTCAGAATTTTCTCTTCTATAAAACTCTTTCTTGAGTTTTAAGTTTACGAGCATAATAACATTATGTACTGGTACATTGTTTTTATCTCTGGTTGTAGAAGGAGCAAACGTCATGTCATTATATTTAAACTGTTGAATAGATTTTATTAGCAATCAGTAGTAACAAATTACCTTAGTAGGAAATATTACAATATAATTTTATAGCTTTTACTTGGAATATGACGATCTCTTTTCATGAAAATAATAAATAGTATCTTCCTCCTCCAATATCCCCAAATTGATTCTTTGAATAAAATTCTCATCTAGCTAAAGTGGTCTTTAACTTCCTCCTTCTCCTTCAGGTTGCTTTTATGTCCCTTCATAACATGCAACAATATAATTTATATACATTCATAGTACATAATATTCATCGTTTTTCCATAGTTTCACTACTTTCTTACTATTTTAATACTGTTTCCTGTTTGAATGAATCCGTAAATAGAAAGTCAAGAATAATTTGTAAACTTCTTTAGTTTTTAGAGTGAAAGAACTTCACATACGTTCAGGAGAAGTTTCAAAAGAAGTGTATGTGTTGCTTTTACTTTTTTTTTTTAATTTGGCTTCGTTACATAATACTGAAAATCACTGGTCAAGATGTTTTCTTTCATAAGAAGTAGTCCATAATAGTATCTACCATAATATAAACGATAGAATTTCTAAAAATAGTGGTTTGGGACTTACTTCTTTTATAACAAAATGTAGCAATAAAAACTTGATAATAATAATAATAATAATAATAATAATAATAATAATAATAATAATAATAATAATAATATAAATAATTGATTAAATGGCGATCTTACTCGTGTTAATTATGTAAGCATGTGTGGTTTACAGCTGTTTCGGTGTTACTTGACACCATCCTCAGAGCCTACTAGATCTTGGCGCTATCTAAACTTTGCTGCCTGTTGTGTGGGTGCGTTCGTGTGATGAAGAGTTGTGTCAAATAGTGTGTGTGTTCTGAAATTGATCTGTGTGTTGAGAATTTGATTAGGGTGTGTTTTAGTGTGGCTGTATATTTCATATTGTTCTAGTATGTTGAGTTTTTGGTTTTTGGGTTGTGTGTGTAGGATTTCCATGTCTGTATTTATGTTATTGTATGTATGGTTAGCATTAGTTATGTGTTCGGCATATGTAGATGTATTGTGTCCTCTGGTTATTGCTTTAATGTGTTCTTTGTATCGAGTTTGGAATGATCTGCCTGTCTGTCCAATGTAGGAACTGTCGCAACTATTGCATGTGAGTTTGTATACACCTGTGTGGTTGTATTTATTTGTTTGTGTGTTGAGATGTCTTTGTAGTGTGTTTTCTGTTCTGTATGCTATGTTGTATTTCTGTTTTCTGAATGAGAATGCAATCTTGTGTGTGTTTTTGTTTTCGTATGTTAGTGTGATGTATTTCTTGTGTTCTTGTGTTTGTGTTGATTGGAACGAATAATAAAAAGAGATAAATAAAATGAAAGTACAGTAAGTTGAATGTCAGATTTTGGGACATTTATCGTTTTGTTTGTAGATTATTCGTCTATTACATTTTCAGGCACCTGTTTCCCTATTTTTTTATTTCTTTGTCTTAAAACTATCTGAAGTGATGGAAATGCAGTAATAATGTAATTTTACTGCAAGTAATTCATGAACTGCAGGGTGCTTTATTTAGAATAACTGGGTCCTGATAATCCATATTGAATCTTTCGTACACTACTTTTAACACTTGAATATAAATAAATGGTTAAATGACGATCTTACTCGTGTTAATTATGTAAGCATGTGCGGCTTACAGCTGTTTCGGTGCTATTCGACACCATCCTCAGAGCCTACAGACATGGAAATCCTACACATACAACCCAAAAACCAAAAACTCAACACACTAGAACAATATGAAATATACAGACACACTAAAACACACCCCAGTCAAATTCTCAACACACAGATCAATTTCAGAACACACACACTATTTGACACAACTCTTCATCACACGAACACACCCACACAACAGGCAGCGAAGTTGAGATAGCGCCGAGTTCTAGTAGGCTCTGAGGATGGTGTCGAATAGCACCGAAACAACTGTAAGCTGCACATGCTTACATAATTAACACGAGTAAGATCGCCATTTAACCAATTATTTAACTAGGTCCTGTTTACAACAGCTTTGATTTGAGCCAATATTTCATAACAACCAATGAAAATATTGAAATCTAGTAAAATGGATACTGATTGAATGATAGATATCAAAAGAAATTCGGAGTTCTTTGTTGAATAAGGCACAAATTTCAAACTTATGTACCATACCAAATACTGTATTACCAAGTTTGCCGTTATGTAATATTTTTCCCTTTTAAACTTACGTATTTACCATTCAGAATCAGGCTGTAAAAATCTGCATTTGCAGGAAGGATTCTATTGATAATAGCGCGGCATCACACTCACTTCTTTGTCATGGCGTTGACGACATCTTCCTCCAGCCACTCGACGCACTTGATGATTTTATGGGGGTCTGCTGGAGGGGGGTACAGCTTCTCGTACAGCACACGCTCCTTGAGGTGGCAGTAGGACGTGGAGATGTGCAAGAAGGCCTGCAACACACAGACAGAAGCTTAATGTGCTGTTGAGTCATGGAATGTGAAGTTATGACTTCCTCATGGCATGGCGAGACGTTCGTATTGCGATGAAATGTGCATTGCTCATGCCATATGAAAATGTCTACAATAAACAGAATTTTTAATATAAAATGAAGTTACTACTACTACTACTACTACTACTACTACTACTACTACTTCTACTACTACTACTACTTCTACTACTACTACTACTACTATTACTACTACTACTTCTACTACTACTACTACTACTACTACTACTACTACTTCTACTACTACTACTACTATTACTACTACTACTTCTACTATTACTACTACTACTTCTACTACTACTACTACTACTACTACTACTACTTCTACTACTACTACTACTTCTACTACTACTACTACTACTTCTACTACTACTACTACTGCTGCTACTACTACTACTTCTAATACTACTACTTCTACTACTACTACTACTACTACTTCTACTACTACTACTACTACTACTTCTACTACTTCTACTACTACTACTACTACTACTTCTACTACTACTACTAACTACTACTTCTACTACTACTACTACTTCTACTACTATTACTACTACTACTACTACTTCTACTACTTCTACTACTACTACTACTACTACTACTACTGCTGCTACTACTACTACTACTACTACTACTATTACTTCTACTACTACTACTTCTACTACTACTACTACTACTTCTACTACTACTACTACTACTACTACTACTTCTACTACTACTACTACTACTACTACTTCTACTACTTCTACTACTACTACTACTACTTCTACTACTACTACTACTACTACTACTACTACTACTTCTACTACTACTACTACTACTTCTACTACTACTACTACTTCTACTACTACTACTTCTTCTACTACTACTACTACTACTACTTCTATTACTACTACTACTACTTCTACTACTACTACTTCTACTACTACTACTACTACTACTACTTCTACTACTACTACTACTACTTCTACTACTACTTCTACTACTACTACATTTTATCAACAGATGTTTTATGCATTTCGCAGCAATTTACCGGTACTTTTTTTAATTACATCAATGATATTCCTATTTGTAGTTTATTTTCTTGAACTATCATAAGACATGAACTTTATTTAGCGACTAGCTGTACCCATATGCTCCACTGCACCTGTTAGAAATAAATATAAAGTAATTACATAATTAAAATAGGACGTTTGATCCAGGGAACATTCGTGTTTGATAGAAGGATAAATTGTTTAATATGTTCCGTACTTAATTTAAATTGTATTTAAATAATTAAAATGCGATCATTTTGGTCCAGAGAGCACTCATTTGGTGCAATGACAATTCCTTTAACATGTTTCTTATTTGTTATTACATGCAAACATAGTTTAATGAACATTGACATCATTTAATTTTAATTTGTAAACTTTATATTACTTGCCATATGTTTCCATTGAATTATGGTAATTAATTTTAACCCTGGTTTTCTACGCCTTCAATAAATGGCGCTTGGCCCACTATGGTTCTGAAACCTTCAAATAACTTAAATAGTGATACAGCATAAACAGTGATACTGTATGTAATTATATTTCTTTCTTTCGAAAACGTAAGAATTCACGATCTCCTATGTACCATTGCCATGGAATGAATAAATGTGTTTGTTCTTCCTACTCAAAAATTTTATATTTTGCACATGGGAGTTACTGCAGGAACAACAACGCTATAATCTGAGGCGGGGTGAAAATGTGTTATATTGTTATTTTAAAAGTCTTGTCTATCCTTAAATATCAGTCCTATCAAAATTTTGCATAGAATAAAACTTATCGGAAATCATATTTAAAGAAACTTTTGTTATGCGACATTTTTCACAAAAAGCAATAATAAGCGAGATATTTCGATTTATTTAATTCAGGCCCCCTTATAACCCCCCTTTTAAATAAAATATTTTGAATGCCATATAGCCTAAAATCTAAGTTACAACGAACTTAATTTATATTCCAATTTTCATATAAATCGGTTCAGTCATTATCACGTGAAAAGGTAACAAACATCCAGACAGACAGACAGACATACAAACAAAAATTTCAAAGAAGCGATTTTCGGTTTCAGTGTGGTTAATTATATATGTTAGGACCAATTATTTTTGGAAAATCGAAAATTACCAGAAAAATTTCGGCTACAGATTTATTATTAGTACCGGTATAGATTTTGTCCTGTGTTCTGCATTGACTTTGTTAGGACGCTCGAAATTTCATTCCTGTATTTATCCTTTTTTCAATAAATAACTCAAATTTTATCTGTGGACAGTTTTTATCGGCATTTATCTGTTCTGTAGAGGAATTTGTGTGAATAATATAAATTGATAGGCCTTACAAAACAGTCAGGCTATTTCTACTTTATATTTAAAAATAAAGTCACTCGAAGTATGGTTTGAATATGAGATTCAAAATTCTGTATTGAAATAAAGTTTGAATATTAAATATTAAGAAAACTGCTTTGAGACCTTTACAAATTATTCAAAATAGAGCTTTAAGAAATTTATTGGGTTTTCATTATTTGACTCCAGTTAAATATCTATATCAATTTTCTTTCGTTCTACAGTTGAGTCAATTATCAAATTAGGTGCTGCTATTTTAATGTACAAAGTTATTAACAATTTAATACATAGTAATATTATATTTCAGTTTAATAAAGATATACATAATTATTTAACAAGACAAAAAGACATTTTTTTTTCTCAGCATAGCTCAGTAACTTATGGAATGAAAGGACTTAACCATTTTTAACAACTTTTAACCAACTTCCTTTAGAATATAGAATTTTACCAAATTGCTGATGTTTAAAAATACGTTTTTGGGAAGATTATTTATTTTAATTCCCAGTTGATTTATTTATTTCATGGTTTCAAACTTTTTCTTCTTTCTGCCCAAAACTTTATGTTATCTTACCATTTGTTCTAATTTTGCTTTCTTTCTTTAATAAATTATTGTGTTAGTTTTTGTTTTCGCAGACTGTAGTGTCATGACTTTTCAATTACATTGTATAACATATGTATGTGTTCTTGTATAGCCCCTACATATGAGTTACTCAATGTATTAAAAAAAATTACATAAATATAACATTAATTTTAGTCACAGTTTTTAAGAAACTTCCCATTAACTAAATAAAATAAAATTTAAGTGTTCAGAAATTTGTGCTAAAAACAAAAACTTCGCGAATTTAAGCATACGATATTTTGGCTTGAAATATAAAATTGCTGTTTTTACCAGCTAAAAACGCGTATTTCGCGAATCCGTAGTTTGCGAAAACTAATTCATTCATTCATTCATTCATTCATTCATTCATTCATTCATTCATTCATTCATTTATTTTATTCCATAGATCTTACATGAGCAATGAAGCTTTAAGATGTGGAACATGTCAACATTTTACAATATTACAATTACAATTTTTACAATTTTTTATAGTTTTACAATTTACTAATTTTCTACCTCGGAAAAACCCAACCAGGTAATCAAATCAAAGGGGTTGATACCAAGGACTCGCCATAGACCATCCGGCTTCAGTCCCACGGCTGGGGAAAATCTCCGAAGAAACCAAAGTCCAAAAAGAAACCAAAGTCCAATAGCCTATATCTAATTATTATGAGAAACGGGATGTTGCTATACTTGGAAGTTAGTAAGGGATACCGGCATAATAATAATAATAATAATAATAATAATAATAATAATAATAATAATAATAATATCGGGAATAATAACTAAATTGTCGTTATGTTATTCGACAGCTTTATGAGAAAGTTTGATCTCTCACATAATGTATTTCAATTTTCCCCCCTCTCCTCCTTTCTACTGTTGTTTACTATTCTCCGTTAGCGAATAAAAATTTTGCGCAACAGCTCTGCGCAGATATGAATCTTTTACGTAAGCAGTCTGCGTAACGAACTCTATGTTCGCCGGTTGTTTTCATTTGTTCAGAACTTGATCAAATAAATTTCATGTTGTTCTATTATAGCGCAACATAACTATACGAAATTATCTAATTGTATTCAGTTACATAAACAGCAATTATTAATTTGGCAATGCGTTTTGTCATCCATGACGTTACTTTCTTATTATTTGCAACGCAGAAATGAGATCAGCAATTGTAGGCATCCTCCAAAGAATTGCGGTTATATCACGTTTTATATTACATTAATGCATTATTAATCAAAGATGCCTCAAAATAAAAACAACCATGTTTTAATAAATCAGCATTTTTTATATTAATTGTGTGTGCCGCCATCTTATTTATATCATTTGTTTCGCCTAATGGTTCGTTCATTCTTTCATAGGTGGCCAGAATTTTTTTAAGTGTAAATAGAGGACACCGTCAGCGCCTTCTTCAGTTACAAGCCAAAGCCATACATCGGCAACACTGCAATTAACTGTCAAGCCTACGATACAGATCATGTGTTTTTGCAGAGCCTTCTTCAGTTACCCATGCTTCGATTTGTAACTGAAGAAGGCTCTGACACCGTCCATAAAATAACCTAGATTAATCGCAACAGTTTCGCCAACATACGGTACTTTTCATTTACAGGTAAAGTTTTAATGCAAGAAAAGTAAACTTTATGGATAAAATGAATAAAATTATTTCTCCGGAACAAAAGGGAGGACGTTTGCTTGTGTTTGTATTAACAGAAACCTATTCTTTTAATATGAATTAATTTCTACAATTACAAATTTTATGGCAAGTTGGGAATATATCTTCTTATTTTTTTTGTTAAAAATACTGTATTGTGTTGCTATTATTTTCGTCATAAATTCTTGCGATAGATCGCAATTGCTGCACTAGACAAATGACAGTCTTTATGCACATTGCGTCTATTTGAAGTGAAACTGCTCCTCGTGACGAAAATTATAGCTCCTGACATGTTGAAGTTGAAATACTTGTTCACTTTCAGTAACTGGTGCTCGATGTAGTATAATTGTGATCAATTGAACAATCTTATTGTGGCAAAGAATCTGTGTTGAATAACTCCACGCTTGCGGCGGTATACAGATTGTGTTTTTAGGGACGGATGTGTGTGTTACAAACGAAGTGTGGTCGTAGTAGATACGATGATATATGTACGCTAGTTCCATAAAAAAAGACCAGACATTTAGGATACAGTAGCAACGTTAGATTAGTGTATAAATAGTCGCATATTCCACTGAACTGCTCTGCTTTCTCTAAACGTTATATGGATATTATTCATCAAAGGGTCGGAAATATGTCTTCGTCCACAGCTGAGTTTACTGCGCAGGTACGTACGCGCATTTATAATATAACTTTATCAAGTACTAGGGTTATAAAGTGACACCAAAGACTTATCCTTTTTTTTTAAATACATGTCCTGATTGTACCTATGCAGTAGGCTATAAAATATTACCATGACAACTAAAACTTACGAGTAAGCAAAACCTACATGGTATAATCCTAGTCAAAAAGCAAGGTGCAATATAAATGTAAGGAAATAGTACATTATGCAACGAGCCTATAATGGTAGTAATTAAGACGCAAGTATGATTGTTTATGAAACGAGCGCAAGCAAGTTTCATACGACTTTTTATGCTCGACCATATTTCTAACTTGAAAGTATTCAAAATTATGGTTATGTGCGAACTGATCTGAATTGTGAGATGTGCGCAGACGCGAAAGTATTGATTTTTTCCGAGGCCGAATTTCATTGACCTTGGCACAGAATAAGATGAAGATTACTCTGGTATAACGTGAAAATTGATTTAGAATTGAAAAACGAGATGACAAATTGAATTTATTTGAATGTTATTTACAATTAACTCTAATTATTATAGTAACAGAACATAACCTTCTGCGACAGTATTGGATTTCCAGCCTCCGTGACTTTTCGCTAATTCTCTTTCGATTGCATATCAGAGAATAATCGATACTTGCGGTTTTATAACGGTACAAAGCTGACTTGTCATTGGCTGAACACCTGTAAGCTAACTTGTCATTGGCTAAACACCTGTACTTTAATGAGTAGGTCTACTTTAATGACATGCATTAAAGGACTGCTACCAGGTGTATAATTACTACATTTCGGCATGGTCGAGCATAAAAGTTTTTGATGTTACTGTAGTACATAATTTCATATTGAGTTCTTTGTTCTTAAGGAAGTGCCTGGTATTGAAAGCTAAGCCATTGCCCCTATAAATACTGTCTAGGTCCTAGACTTTCTCTGTAATTATTAAAGGTAGCTGTAGTGAACACATCAGTATTCTTTCTGATGTCGATCAAAAAGGACTGGGAGATTTCACTCCCTTGCCTTTCGTGCGCCTCAAAGTAATGTATGCGGGTACATTTACAAGACAGTTTAAGAAACCTTTAATCAGTGGCTCACGATACTGTTTAGGAGGGAACAAAGCTTTCTCTTGCTACGAACAGAGCTTTACACATGAAAAGTTACAGCCGGAAACAAGTGTCACGTAGTAATCCAAGTCACTACCTTGGCCCAAATCCTGCAACTAGTTATATCATCCAGACACAGCTCGGGGGGCAGGTGCTTCCTCCTCATAATGGAATTCAATGAAGCAGCACTGGACCCGGCTATCTAAGTGCGTTGGGACGTTATGTTGAATCACATATCCCCTGTCATCGTGAAGAGTACATCCTCCATGAGCAGCGGAAGCGTGTTCCGAAGAGCGCTCCATTCAAACGGGGTGCAAAATGACAGGACACTTACAACTAGGGACAGGATTTTTATGTAATTACATATCATATTCCTTTCAACTTAACCGTATATAAATAACAAATCTTTGCGAATCTTGTAATTACTTACTGGCTTTTAAGGAATCCGGAGGTTCATTGCCGCCCTCACATAAGCCCGCCATTGGTCCCTATCCTGAGCAAAATTAATCCATTCTCTATCATCATACCCCACCTCCCTCAAATCCATTTTAATATTATCTTCCCATCTACGTCTCGGCCTCTCTAAAGGTCTTTTTCCCTCCGGCCTCCCAACTAACACTCTATATGCATTTCTGGATTCGCCCATACGTGCTACATGCCCTGCCCATCTCAAACGTCTGGATTTAATGTTCCTAATTATGTCAGGTGAAGAATACAATGCGTGCATTTCTGTGTTATGTAACTTTCTCCATTCACCTGTAACTTCATCCCTCTTACCCTCAAATATTTTCCTAAGAATCTTATTCTCAAACACCCGTAGTCTCTGTTCCTCTCTCAAAGTGAGAGTCCAAATTTCACAACCATACAGAACAACCGGTAATATAACTGTTCTATAAATTCTAACTTTCAGATTTTTCGACAGCAGACTGGATGATAAAAGTTCCTCAACCGAATAATAACAGGCATTTCCCATATTTATTCTGCGTTTAATTTCCTCCCGGGTATCATTTATATTTGTTACTGTTGCTCCCAGATATTTGAACTTCTCCACCTCTTCAAAAGATAAATTTCCAATTTTTATATTTCCATTTCGTACAATATTCTGGTCACGAGACATAATCATATACTTTGTCTTTTCGGAATTTACTTTCAAACCTATCTCTTTACTTGCTTCCAGTAAAATTCCCGTGTTTCCCTAATCGTTTTTGGATTTTCTCCTAACATATTCACGTCATCCGCATAGACAAGCAGCTGATGTAACCCGTTCAATTCCAAACCCTCTCTGTTATCCTGGACTTTCCTAATGGTATACTCTAGAGCAAAGTTAAAAAGTAAAGGTGATAGTGCATCTCCTTGCTTTAGCCCACAGTGAATTGGAAACGCATCTGACAGAAACTGCAAGTTTACAATTAAAACATTTTTTTACCTACCCAATAAAGGATATATTTCGGGACGATACATAACGTTCTTAGTTCCAGGAAGTAATAGAGGCACTCACCCCATACCGCCCACTGTAAATATGAGTGAACAAAAGGCAACTTTTCTCATACAACTACCCTGTATTGTAAAAATCACTCAGAAAGTAGCGTTGCCTTCATGCGGTGGAGCGGGACGAGGACGACATGATTTGTCTCGAACTATAATTGTTCTGCAAAAGTCTTAACAAGCCGTTCCCGTGAAATTTGCAACCTTATCCACCCTATTCCTAATTCTTCCAGGGAAAACCCGTGTCAAGTCTAACATGAGCGGCAATAAATTAGCCGACTCTTGAAAAGAAACTGAAGTAAAGGAACAAACTGGATATGTTGAAAGATTAAAATAAATAGCTTTTCAGGCTATTGATAGACCTCTTTACTTTAAATTTAGTAGAACTATACGGAAATGGGATTTTCCGAGCAATTAGAAAGTATGGTTCTCGGCTGGAATAATCCTACCATTCTGAATTAGACAGGAATGTCACTTTTCAAACAACAGTTTGCAAATGCATATAGTTTGAGATTTTACTAGGTACTTTGTTTCTTACAGGGAGCAGCTGAAATGCATGTGTCCCACATCTCCTCTTATTTTCTCCTAATCTAGTAAAGCGAAACAATGCTTGCAGTACTGTTGTGTCATTCATTTCACTCAATTCTCTATTTTAGTACTTACAGTACCTATAAAGTGCAAATGAGTTTATCTACTGCTTTTAACTAACTAAAATGGCCCCTGTATCTTCAATCCTAACGACAAAAACAAAATCATGGATTGCGATGGACGAAGCTTTCACTAAAGATGGAAAAATAGTTACGTGTCAAGTGTGCGGTAAAAAAGTCGGGTGCTCTGTGAAATCACAACTGGAAAGTTTTACCTATCCTATATCTGCCAGATACTTACTTACTTAGTGGCTTTTAAGGAACCCGGAGGTTCATTGCTGCCCTCACATAAGCCCGCCATTGGTCCCTATCCTGAGCAAGATTAATCCAGTCTCTATCATCATATCCCACCTCCCTCAAATCCATTTTAATATTATCTTCCCATCTACGTCTCGGCTTCCCTAAAGGTATTTTCCCCTCTGGCCTCCCAACTAACACTCTATATGCATTTCTGGATTCGCCCATACGTGCTACATGCCCTGCCCATCTCAAATTTCTGGATTGAATGTTCCTAATTATGTCAGGTGAAGGATACAATGCGTGCAGCTCTGCGTTGTGTAACTTTCTCCATTCTCCTGTAATTTCATTCCTTTTAGCCCCAAATATTTTCCTAAGAACCTTATTCTCAAAAACCCTCAATCTCTGTTCCTCTCTCAACGTGAGAGTCCAAGTTTCACAGCCATACAGAATAACCGGTAATATAACTGTTTTATAAATTCTAACTTTCAGATTTTTTGACAGCAGACTAGATGACAAAAGCTTCTCAACCGAATAATAACAGGCATTTCCCATATTTATTCTGCGTTTAATTTCCTCCCGAGTGTCATTTATATTTGTTACTGTTGCTCCAAGATATTTGAATTTTTCCATCTCTTCGAAGAATAAATCTGCAACTTTTATAGTTCCATTTCGTACAATATTCTGATCACGAGACATAATCATATACTTAGTCTTTTCGGGATTTACTTCCAACCCTATCTCTTTACTTGCTTCAAGTAGAATTTCCGCGTTTTCCCTAATCGTTTGAGGATTTTCTTCTAACATATTCACGTCATCCGCATAGACAAGCAGCTGATGTAACCCGTTCAATTCTAAACCCTGTCTGTTATCCTGGACTTTTCTAATGGCATATTCTAGAGCAAAGTTAAAAAGTAAAGGTGATAGTGCATCTCTCTGCTTTAGCCCGCAGTGAATTGGAAAATCATCGGATAGAAACTGGCCTATACATATCTGCCCCAGATATTGATATTAAATATTTTCATGATTTTATATATTTTGGCCCATATTCAGCTCATTTTTCTTAAATAAATATGTACATATATCACACCTTGATATTACATAAAAATCCGGTCCCTACTTATAACCTGTCCGCAAGGGTACTTGAAGAAATAAATGAATAATTCATTTCATAATTAACTGTAAATGTCACTAAACCTGCCTTTTTATGTCGCGTAGCTCTTACACGAGGCATAGGAGAACATGGGTTATTTTATGAAAAAGATCCTCATTGTGAGATCTATCGATCCCCAGAGTTTGTTGCTGAGGTCCTAAATCACCCTGTACATACTCAGCGTTACATTTATGAACGAGATCTAAATTCTTACCTATCCGATTTTTTTTCAGGCAATCTTTCATTTCCAGAAGATTAACTCCGTATATAGATGAAATTATTGGGGATCGTCAGTGTGATTTTAGGCGTAATAGATTGACTATTGATCAGATTTTTTGTATTCGACCGATATTGGAGCAAAAATGGGAGTATAAGCACAGTCTAGTATATACAGTCACGAAGCTTGAGTTGTGAACAATTGACTGTGCTAGGAACAATTGACTGTGCCGATACTATTTCGCATTGTCTGTAATGAGGCGATATTAGCGATCTTAGTGGTTACCAACCATCTATGGATGCATATTTACTACGTATTGAGCTTCGTGACTGTATATACTGGACTGTGGTATAAGGGAACGGTACATCAGTTATTCATAGATTTCAAAAAAGGCATATGACTCGGTTATGAGAGAAGTTTTATGTAACATCCTTATTGAATTTGGTATTCCCAAGAAACTAGTTCGATTAATTAAAATGTGTTTCAGTGAAACTTACATAAGGGTCCATATAGGCCAGATTTTGTCTGATGCTTTTCCAATTCACTGCGGGCTAAAGGAAGGAGATGCACTATCACCTTTACTTTTTAACTTCGCTGTAGAATATGCCATTAGGAAAGTCCAGGATAACGGACAGGGTTTGGAATTGAACGGGTTACATCAGCTTCTTGTCTATGCGGATGACGTGAATATGTTAGGACAAAATCCACAAACAATTAGGGAAAACACGGAAATTTTACTGGAAGCAAGTAAAGAGATAGGTTTGGAAGTAAATCCCGAAAAGACGAAGTATATGATTATGTCTCGTGACGAGAATATTGTACGAAATGTAAATATAAAAATTGGAGATTTATCCTTCGAAGAGGTGGAAAAATTCAAATATCTTGGAGCAACAGTAACAAATATAAATGACACTCGGGAGGAAATTAAACGCAGAATAAATATGGGAAATACCTGTTATTATTCGGTTGAGAAGTTTTTGTCATCCAGTCTGCTGTCAAAAAATCTGAAAGTTAGAATTTATAAAACAGTTATATTACCGGTTGTTCTGTATGGTTGTGAAACTTGGACTCTCACTTTGAGAGAGGAACAGAGATTAAGGATGTTTGAGAATAATGGTCTTAGGAAAATATTTGGGGCTAAGAGGGATGAAGTTACAGGAGAATGGAGAATGTTACACAACACAGAACTGCACGCATTGTATTCTTCACCTGACATAATTAGGAACATTAAATCCAGACGTTTGAGATGGGCAGGGCATGTAGCACGTATGGGCGAATCCAGAAATGCATATGGAGTGTTAGTTGGAGGGCAGGAGGGAAAAAGACCTTTAGGGAGGCCGAGACGTAGATGGGAAGATAATATTGAAATGGATTTGAGGGAGGTGGGATATGATGATAGAGACTGGACTAATCTTGCATAGGATAGGGACCAATGGCGGGCTTATGTGAGGGCGACAATGAACCTGCGGGTTCCTTAAAAGCCATTTGTAAGTATGTAATCTTTCATTTCCTCTTTTGAGTAGCAACATGTGGCATCAAATGTATAAGTTACATTTTATTGTTGCTGTAGGAATCAGTAAATACAACGTAAATATACGGTACTGGAACTTAGATCTGTCACTGCCGAAAGCTGCAATCCTGCAGTGAATAATTTATTATCATTGCCTTCAGAATACGAGCCCCGTATAAAGACTTCAAGCTGAGACATTAGAAATTTTACCTATTGCGTAACTTTTTTTTGTATCAGTTAATGAATTACACACGGCAGGCCAGCTGCGTAATAGTCAATGTCTGCTATTGCAAACCACCTATTATTGTTATGGCTCTCTTTAGTCATCCTCACCTAGATTGTGGCTGAGCAATGAAAGCCACAGCTCACCACTGTCACTTTTCAAAGCTGCGACCCGTTGAAGAGGTGTTATGTAACAGTGTTGCAATTGTTGGTACAGGTTTACTTGGTCTACATCACAACCAAGCACGTCGGAACCCGTCATATCGCAGATCTTTGTTTATCAGGCATTTTTCGCGGAGTAAACGGTTTTAGCATGTCACTTTAACCCATTATCTCCTGGCTTAGTTGCCTTATGAGGTTTCAACCAGTCTTCGGACTACTGACTGAACATATATTAGTACATATCAGAAATTCTGACCACCTGGTCCTTAATTCGGGAAAAGTCGCTACACAGAGTAGCATATCCTTCGAATGGTCACATAGGTACCGTGCATTTTGTTATGTGTTTTATTTAACGACGCTCGCAACTGCAGAGGTTATATCAGCATTGCCGGATGTGCCGGAATTTTGTCCCGCAGGAGTTCTTTTACATGCCAGTAAATCTACTGACATGAGCCTGTCGCATTTAAGCACACTTAAATGCCATCGACCTGGGCCGGGAACGAACCCGCAACCTTGGGTATAGAAGTCCAGCGCTATACCAACTCGCCAACCAGGTCGACCCCGGCATTTTGCCGAGACTACAGCAGCATTGGATTTTTCCTGTTATAAATTTTAATAGGAATGAAATATCGATCTGAAGTGAGAACACGTGTTTCTTAAGACTTGGGGCTTTCTTTTGTTATCACAATATAAAGTTCCTTGGAAAACAATGTTGATACCTGCTTTAAAACTTTGCGGCCTTTCCAATTGGCTCTTGTACTGTAATATATGTTTTTGCACGATCGTGTTTTTTGTTGTATTTACAGCTATTGTTGTTAGACCTTGAAAGTTAGCATTCCCACACAGAAGATTGTTGCTAGGGAAACCATGCTTCATAACGTACAACTATACTGAAATAGACCCATTACAGACTAAGGAAGAGACTAGTGAAGTGCTTTGTGTGGAATGTGGCATTGTGTGGGACAGAAACATGGACTTTACGACTGGAGAAACGACTGGAGGCATTTGAAATGTGGATATGGAGAAAAATGAAGTGTGTTAAATGGACAGACAAAATAAGAAATGAAACTGTGCTGGAAAGAGTGGGTGAAGAAAGAATAATACTGAATCTGACCAGGAAGATAAAAAGGAATTGGCTGGGTCACTGGCTGAGAAGAAACTGTCTATTGAAAGATGCATTGAAAGGAATGGTGAACGGAAAAAAAGTTCGTGGCAAAAGAAGATATCAGCTGATAGCAGGGTTCAAGCCACAGTCGCAATTGTCGCATTTTGCTGCAACAAACTTGGGATGTAAATGTGCAAAAATGCGACAACCACATTATTAACGAAGATGGTAATGGAGAAAATGAAATCAGATGTGTTTGAACTAATCTGAATTTAAATGAAATGCTAATGGCGTGGGCAAAGTTCAAAAAGGTATTGAGCAATAGATGTTCAGGAATTGATTTCAAAGAGTTGGTGCAATTCATGTAAGTTAAGTGAACAATTTCTTCTAATTGATTTATATAATTCCATCGCATACTGTAAATTGTGAGCGAGAATTTAGTTGCATGAATCTTGTAAAAACTGAAATTAAAAACCGCCTTTCAGTAAAAGAGCACTCTCTAACAATAAATGTTGAAGGACCTACTAGTAAAGAATTTAAATGTTTAGAGTGTCCATAAAATAACGTATTTCAATGTGATGTAAATTCAGCAGTAATTGATTCTAAACATACCTACGTGTAATGATTTACTTACATAAGCATATCTGGAGTGTGATAAGATGGATTGAAAATAATAAAACTCCAAGAAACAAATTACATATCTTTTTGTTTCTGTATACTTTATTAACTAATCTGCAGCACATATAAGGATCACCTTCAAATTTATACAGATGCATCTCTAAATCCTAATAATGGAACATCAGGAGCAGGGTATTATATTCCAAAATATCAAGAAAGTTATTTCATACCATGTTCATCCTCCTCCAGTCTTGACACTGAATTGCTAGCTATTGATGCTGCTCTTCAGTGTGTTACTCAAATTTCTGAAAAATCTATTTGCATACTTACCGACTCCAAGGGGGCTATATTTAATATAATTAAATATGTATAAACCTATATGCACGTAGAATTATTCCAATTCAGAAAAAAAACTAAGTAAACTAAAAGAACTCCAAAAGGAAATAACATTTCAATGGATACCTAGTCATTGTGGTATACCTGGAAACGAGAAAGTCAATAATATTGCAAAACAGGCAACATATTTGCAACCAAGACCTCTTCAAGTGATATCTCTATCCAGTGCTTTTGCTTCAGTAAAGTCTCATTTTATAAACCTATGGATCAACAATTGGCTCTCTTCTGACAAAGAAAAAATTTTGCAGTCTTTAAAAAAGAAACAAAATGACCTGAAAATGTACAAAAACTTGCCCAGACATGTTCAAACATTTCTAACAAGAGCCAGAACAGGTCACATTGTCACGCAATTGTACCTACACCGATTTCACATTTCTGATAATCCTACTTGTCTGTGGTGTAATAATCATGATGAAGATCTGGAACACATTCTTCTATACTGTCCATCCATAAACCACAAAAGAAGTAAATTAAAATCATCAGTGCCTGTTGCAGAAGACACAGCCCTGCAGTATATATTGACTACACCCCAACTCTGGCTACTAGCAACAGGCATCTATAATGAACACCGATCAAAATACCCCTCATTTCTCATGAAAAACAACAAGTGAATAGACTACAGTGGACTATAGTGGGCTTTGTTGTCAGCAAACAGCTGGATACATTAAGAAGATTGATTGATTGATTGATACTTTATTAATTTTATCTTTCTGCACAATTATTTATAATATTGTACAAGCATTCCGCAATTTACACAAATATAATTTTTAATTTGTGCATATTTGCGACAATTATTTATTTTCTAGCTAAAACCCTGGTTGATAGACAAAATTAAAATAAATAGATCGTATGCGGAGACTGAAAGAGAGGCGGAAAAGACGGAATATTGGAGAAAGCTGGATTTGCAGTGAAAGATCTGCTCTTGGGCAGAAAATTATGAAATGAATACGTATTTCAAGCGTAAAATCAAAACATGGCAACATTGGTTATATGAATACGTATTTCAAGCGTAAAATCAAAACATGGCAACATTGGTTATATGAATACGTATTTCAAGCGTAAAATCAAAACATGGCAACATTGGTTATAGGAATATGTATTTCAAGCGTAAAATCAAAACATGGCAACATTGGTTATATGAATACGTATTTCAAGCGTAAAATCAAAACATGGCAACATTGGTTATATGAATACGTATTTCAAGCGTGAAATCAAAACATGGCAAAAATTGGTTATATGAATACGTATTTCAAGCGTGAAATCAAAACATGGCAAAAATTGGTTATATGAATACGTATTTCAAGCGTGAAATTAAAACATGGCAACTTTGGTTATATGAATACGTATTTCAAGCGTGAAATTAAAACATGGCAAAAATTGGTTATATGAATACGTATTTCAAGCGTAAAATTAAAACATGGCAACATTGGTTATATGAATACGTATTTCAAGCGTGAAATTAAAACATGGCAAAAATTGGTTATATGAATACGTATTTCAAGCGTAAAATTAAAACATGGCAACATTGGTTATATGAATACGTATTTCAAGCGTGAAATCAAAACATGGCAAAAATTGGTTATATGAATACGTATTTCAAGCGTGAAATTAAAACATGGCAACATTGGTTATATGAATACGTATTTCAAGCGTGAAATCAAAACATGGCAAAAATTGGTTATATGAATACGTATTTCAAGCGTGAAATCAAAACATGGCAAAAATTGGTTATATGAATACGTATTTCAAGCGTGAAATTAAAACATGACAACTTTGGTTATATGAATACGTATTTCAAGCGTGAAATTAAAACATGGCAACGTTGGTTATATGAATACGTATTTCAAGCGTGAAATCAAAACATGGCAAAAATTGGTTATATGAATACGTATTTCAAGCGTGAAATTAAAACATGGCAACATTGGTTATATGAATACTTATTTCAAGCGTGAAATTAAAACATGGCAACATTGGTTATATGAATACGTATTTCAAGCGTAAAATCAAAACATGGCAACATTGGTTATATGAATACGTATTTCAAGCGTAAAATCAAAACATGGCAACATTGGTTATATGAATACGTATTTCAAGCGTAAAATCAAAACATGGCAACATTGGTTATAGGAATATGTATTTCAAGCGTAAAATCAAAACATGGCAACATTGGTTATATGAATACGTATTTCAAGCGTAAAATCAAAACATGGCAACATTGGTTATATGAATACGTATTTCAAGCGTGAAATCAAAACATGGCAAAAATTGGTTATATGAATACGTATTTCAAGCGTGAAATCAAAACATGGCAAAAATTGGTTATATGAATACGTATTTCAAGCGTGAAATTAAAACATGGCAACTTTGGTTATATGAATACGTATTTCAAGCGTGAAATTAAAACATGGCAAAAATTGGTTATATGAATACGTATTTCAAGCGTAAAATTAAAACATGGCAACATTGGCTATATGAATACGTATTTCAAGCGTGAAATTAAAACATGGCAAAAATTGGTTATATGAATACGTATTTCAAGCGTAAAATTAAAACATGGCAACATTGGTTATATGAATACGTATTTCAAGCGTGAAATCAAAACATGGCAAAAATTGGTTATATGAATACGTATTTCAAGCGTGAAATTAAAACATGGCAACATTGGTTATATGAATACGTATTTCAAGCGTGAAATCAAAACATGGCAAAAATTGGTTATATGAATACGTATTTCAAGCGTGAAATCAAAACATGGGAAAAATTGGTTATATGAATACGTATTTCAAGCGTAAAATCAAAACATGGCAACATTGGTTGTATGAATACGTATTTCAAGCGTAAAATCGAAACATGGCAACATTGATTATTTATCGTTATGTTGAGACACATGGAAATGTAATATACTGCAGAAGGAAATATGAGTGGTTGGCATTGTGGGTAGATGTTGATATTGAGCTGAGAATTACTTGGCAACAGAGGATTTTATGTGATGGAACGAACTAATAAGAAATAGCCTTGACGAGGAGTTGAAGGCAGAATGCGGTCTACCAGAGAACCCTGAGTTCCGAGTAAAAAGCTGGGAATTCAGAAGCTTAATCAAGTTTCGTAGCTAGAACAGCTAACAGGTTAGTTAAGAGCCCCGGGGAAATATTCAAGGAAATTGTTGCGTGCAAGCTGTTACTGTCTGGTTAAGTTTCTGTGGTCAGGCAGCAAATCTTTAAAACAGAGTTATTCAGTATACATCAAATGCTGGGTAAATTTCGGTGCTGGACCCTGGACTCATTTCACCGGCATTAACACCATCTCATTCAGACGCTAAATAACCTACGCTGCTGATAAAACGTCGTAAAATAACCAACTAAAATATATTAAAAAAATGTTCCTTGAAGGAACTGAGCCTGCCTAGCAATAGAAGCCCATTCTCTTCTGTCCTGAGTTCTTCTGTCCTCTATGCCCTTATACCCATTTGCTTTATATCTTCTTCTACGCCTTCAATCCATTTCTTCCTAGGTCTCCCAATACATCTTCTACCATCCGGCTTCCCTCTATAAATCTTTTTCCTTACTTACTGGCTTTTAAGGAACCCGGAGGTTCATTGCCGCCCTCACATAAGCCCGCCGTTGGTCCCTATCCTGTGCAAGATTAATCCAGTCTCTATCATCATATCCCACCTCCCTCAAATCCATTTTAATATTATCCTCCCATCTACGTCTCGGCCTCCCCAAAGGTCGTTTTCCCTCAGGCCTCCCAACTAACACTCTATATGCATTTCTGGATTCGCCCATACGTGCTACATGCCCTGCCCATCTCAAACATCTGGATTTAATGTTTCTAATTATGTCAGGTGAAGAATACAATGCGTGCAGCTCTGCGTTGTGTAACTTTCTCCATTCTCCTCTGTAACCTCATCCCTCTTAGCCCCAAGTATTTTCCTAAACCCTTATTCTCAGACACCCTTAATCTCTGTTCCTCTCTCAAAGTGAGAGTCCAAGTTTCACAGCCATACAGAACAACCGGTAATATAACTGTTTTATAAATCCCAACCCCGGGCCATAAGCTTAAAACGTTGGAACCAAAAAGTTGTACTAATATGGCCGTCAAACTACCCATAGTTCATCTCTTTTTCCGGTGTGTTTATCAGCTGTTTTGTTCATGTTATTACGATTACAAATTGTTTCGTGTTGTGAATATTTCAAAAGTGTAGTCAAGTTCAGTAGGTGTTGTTTTTTTTTTTTTATAAATAAGCTAATATTCTGTTCGGCTCAACTGTAGAATACGTCCGTTGATATGTCCCCCTATGCTTTAACATATGAAGGAATGCCAACATGCTTCTTGATAAGAGAAAGAATGTGGAAATGAAGTGTTCAGTCCATGTCACAACCATAACACTTCTAATAAATATACATTGATATAATAATCTGCTAGTAGTCCTGTTACCTCCACATCCATTCTAATTCGTTTACGTATGACCAAAACCGACAGTAGCAATTTCATATTTGGCAATTAACGGTATTTTTCGGTGGATTATGGGGCGTAAAAGGTGTAATTTGACGTCATATCCGTCGCACCGATGTCAAGCATATTTGCTTTGGAGTAGTCCCTCCTTTCTTTTTATCCTCTCAGATAAATTCTAACTTTCAGATTTTTTGACAGCAGACTGGATGACAAAAGCTTCTCAAACGAATAATAACAGGCATTTCCAATGTTTATTCTGCGTTTAATTTCCTCTCGAGTGTGATTTATATTTACTACTGTTGCTCATAAATCTTTTTCCTACGTACAGTAATTTCACACCACACATCCATTTTTTGTCCCTGAAGAGAACTTCATACAATATATGAGGAACTTAAGAGTAATAAGACGCATAAGATAACCACTCATATAAATTGAGGGAAAGAAGACAGAGGACGGACACTGGAAAGTTTTCTTTTCTCAATCGTACTATCAGGGACTGGAATGCTTTACCTGCAGACTTACTAAAGGCTTTACCAACAACCAAAAACGTATTTAAAAATAGGCTTAAGGACTTTACTAATATACAATAATTATACACAGTATGTAAAGGATGTAAATGATATTTTGTTATTGAAGTGTTGTATCAGTGAAGAATTATGTTGTGTCAGTGAAACGTGTTCCTGTCAGGGAAGCTTTATAGTTTATAGTGGCAGTGCAAAGTATTTGAACAGTGAAATGTTTTTGAAGTGTTAGTGAAATCAGGATAGAATCAGTGAAATGTGTCGTAGTTCCAGTGCAGTGAGTGAGTTGACAGCGAAATGAGTGTAATGTGGAAAGGTACTTGTGCAGATATGAACATATCATACTCGTGGGTTTTAGTTCGATCTTGGGTTTAAGTTACAAATTAGATTTATTTTAAATGCTATTTTAAGTGATAGTGCTTCATTTAATTCAGTATATTCCTTATTATTATTATTATTATTATTATTATTATTATTATTATTATTATTATTATTATTATTATTATTACTAGCCGTACCCGTGCACTCCGCTGCACCCGTTAGAAATAAATATAAAGTAATTATATAATTAAAATAGGACATTTGATGCTGGGAACATTCGTGTTTGATAGAAGGATAAATCGTTTATTATGTTACTTAATTTAAATTTAATTAAAAGATTAAAATGCGATCATTTTGATCCAGAGACCACTCATTTGGTCATAAAAATTAGTTTAGGAAATACAGGAAACGAATATACAGAATAGCCTATCAAGTTTTCTGTGCATAAGAATCTATTTTAATCGTACCTGTCCTCGATTCACTCAGAAGTTACTGTGATAACATTACAGCATTATGTCCATCTAGAGAAACTACACTTTCCAATGGTGAATTAATAATTAATTATACAAATCGGTTAATTTAGCTTCCGATATTACTTCATAGAAACGCAGAAACATTATCTGTAGGCTATCTTTCATAGCTTTCGATTGTTGCTGTCCAAGGCCCCTTATAGACGAAGTCATTTGTTTTTTAATTCATTACACGGCCTTAGATGACAGTTATTTTAATTTTAAAACTCATTTATCTCATTAAATATCAGTCCTATCAAAATTTTTCACGGAATAAAACTCATCGCAAATTATTTTTAAAGATACTTTTGTTAAGTAACATTTTTCACAAAAATTAATAATAAGCGACATATTTCGATTTATTTAATCCAGGCCCCCTTATAAACCCCCTTTTAAATAATGTATTTTGAATACCATATAGCTTAAAATCTAAGTTACAACGAACTTAATTTATATTCCAATTTTCATCGAAATCCGTTCAGCCATTATCGCGTGAAAAGGTAACAAACATACATACAGACAGACAGACATACAAACAAAAATTTCAAAAAAGCTATTTTCGGTTTCAGGGTGGTTAATTATATATGTTAGGACCAATTATTTTTGGAAAATCGAAAATTACCAGAAAAATTTCGGCTACAGATTTATTATTAGTATAGATTATTATTATTATTATTATTATTATTATTATTATTATTATTATTATTATAAATTATTGTTAGTATTAATTATTGGTATTATTATTAAGTGTATTTTTAATTAACAAATTTATTATTGTCATTGAGTGTAATTAGTTACCACTGCCACCGGGTATATACCCATTGCAGTGTGAATAAATACATACATACACATACATAACAGAAGAAACGAGAGCAAGACGTAGGAGTGACGTACCTCCAGCTTCTTCATCTGCTCGGCCAACTCCAGCACCTGCTTGGTGCCGCGTGTGTTGAGCAGCACTGCCCTCTTGAGCGGCTCGTCGAAGCGGATGGTGGCGGCGGCGTGGTACACGATGGACACCCGCTCGATCAGCAGCTGGCGGTGCTCTTGCGACATGCCCAGGTTCAGCTCCGACACGTCTCCGGGAATACCCACCACCTTGCGGGCCAGCGTCGCGGCGTCCATCTGCGTCTTCAGCTTCCCGAACAACTGCAACCAGAGTTCAATAATTCACATTAATCATTGCAGTAACTTGGGTACTGCCTGTGGGTGACTTCTGTGAACTGTAGTATTTCATTTAACGATGCTTCAACTGAAAAATTTATTCGGTGCCGTTGGGGACGAAGTGGTAGACAAATTCTTCCTGTAGCCTTCTATGAGGGGCAGGACTATAAATGAGCCGTTGAGAGCAGAAGTGGTGTAAGTCAAAAATGAGTAATGAGGGTTAAAGTAAACATTCTGTAAAATGCAGCGCAAAGTAGCAATTAATATTGAATTTATTTAAACTATTAGTAGTCAGTGGATAGCACGAAGGACATATTAACTGCTACTTTGCGCTGCATTTTAAAGAATTTTTACTTTAAACCTCATTAACCAATTTTGACTTACACCACTTCTGCTCTGAACGGCTCAAATATAACTACCAACGTTACTTCCCTCCCGGAAGAAGCCATGCTATAAATTTTATCGCTCTCGATCAGGTTTGTTTGCTTCTTACATATTCTGTTGTTAAGTTATTTTACTACAAGATTTATTCAAAATCATCCGTCCTCAAATGAGGTGGCCACTAGGTATTTCAAACAAAGTTCTTTACATAGCCTAAGTAAAATGTGAACCGTAAGTAATGTCATTAATTTCAGGGAGTTATTCTTTGAGATGTTTCAAACAAAAAAGTTTAATGCGATTTTGCTCGTTTTTGCTTCCTTTCCGAGATGAAAATTGTTTTATATGAAACATTTCATAGCGTGTTTTGGGAAAGCCATTGATTTAATTCTTAATATGCTCAGTCAATTTAAGAGAGTAGGATAGTATGATAATAAATTATGGAAATAAATTTTAATTTTCTCCTTTAAATGTGCAGAAATTTGATTTTTTATTTAATTTTTTTGGGTTATTTTACGACGCTTTTTCAACATCTAGGTTATTTAGCGTCTGAATGAAATGAAGGTGATAATGCCGGTGAAATGAATCCGGGGTCCAGCACCGAAAGTTACCCAGCATTTGCTCGTATTGGGTTGAGGGAAAACCCCGGAAAAAACCTCAACCAGATAACTTGCCCCGACCGGGATTCGAACCCGGGCCACCTGGTTTCGCGGCCAGACGGGTTGACCGTTACTTCACAGGAGTGGACTTACACATTAATCATTACAGTAACTTAGGTACTGCCTGTGAGTGACTTCTGTGAACTGTAGTGTCCTATTTAACGACGCTTCAACTGAAAAAGTTATTCGGTGCCGTTGGGGACGAAATTGAACACAAATTCTTCCTGTAGCCCTCTATGAGGGGCAGGACTGTAAATATAACTACCAACGTTACTACCCTCCCGGAAGAAGCCATGCTATAATTTTTATCGCTCTCGATCAGGTTCGTTTCCTTCTTACATGTTTTATTCTAAGTTATTTTACTACTAAGATTTATTCAGAATCATCCGTCCTCAAATGAGGTTGACCACTGAGATCCGGAATTACAAACATGAAAATGTTGGTGTTTACATACAGGGTGAACTGTAAGTCTTCTTCTTCTTCCCTTCAAGTATTAGGCCAAATGGCCTGTTACGATCTCACAGTTGAATTTTCAATCCAGCACTTCTTTGGACGACTGAGAGATCTCTTCCTGTTTGGACGATAGTGGAGCATGACTTTTGGGATTCTATCTCTATGATGCGATGCAGATGATTTATCCAGTTGTTCCGATAATGTTTTACGTGATTAATTACAGGTTCTAGTTGTAAGTCTTCCATTACATCTTCATTGCGTTTGTGATCCCATTTCGTATATCCCGCTGTATATCTCATAAATTTCACTTCATTAGCCGTTATTCTGCTTTCGTCTTTCTTCCTCAATGTCCATGCCTCACTGCCGTAACAAAGTACAGGTCTCGCCAAGGTCTTGTAAAGGCGAATTCTAGTATGCCTTTGTACTAGGGAAGGTTTCATAATGGTGTTAATTATTCCCATTGTTTTGGTGTATTTAGAAACTTTCTGTGAAATGTCTGCTTCATCGAAAAGAAATAATGTGTATCCGATATATGTAAAATAATTTATCCTTTCTAATATTTTTGAATCTAAACATATTTTGCTAGGCACAGGGTATTTTCCGCAGAAGGCCATAATTTTAGTTTTTTCTTTATTGATTGTCATATATTTCATTCCAATTTTGTTAAAATTAAAAATTAAATTAGTTTCAAATCTCACTATAAGCCTCGAACTGTAAGTAATGTGATTAATTTCAGGAAGTTATTTTTTTAGATATATCAAACAAAAAAGTTTAATAAAATTTTGCTCGTTTTTGCTTCCTTTCCGAGATAAAAATTGTTTTATATGACACATTTCAAAGCGTGTTTTGGGAAAGCTATTGATTTACTTCTTAATATGCTCAGTAAATTTAAGAGAGTAGGATAGTATGATAATAAATCATGGAAATAAATTTTAATTTTCTCCTTTAAATGTGCAGAAATTTGATTTTTTATTTTATTGGGTTATTTTACGACGCTTTTTCAACATCTAGGTTATTTAGCGTCTGAATGAAATGAAAGTGATAATGCCGGTGAAATGAGTCCGGGGTCCAGCACTGAAAGTTACCCAGCATTTGCTCGTATTGGGTTGAGGGAAAACCCCGCAAAAAACCTCGACCAGGTAACTTGCCCCGACCGGGATTCGAACCCGGGCCACCTGGTTTCGCGGCCAGACGCACTGACCGTTACTCCACAGGTGTGGACCAGAAATTTGATCCGAACAAATGTAACTTCTTAAAATTCCTTTTCAGAACGAAAAGTTACATTTATTCGGATCAAATTTATACACATTTAAAGTCGACCTGGTTGGCGAGTTGGTATAGCGCTGGCCTCCTGTGCCCAAGGTTGCGGGTTCGATCCCGGGGTAGGTCGATGGTATTTAAGTGTGCTTAAATGCGACAGGCTCATGTCAGTAGATACTGGCATGTAAAAGAACTCCTGCGGGACAAAATTCCGGCACATCCGGCGACGTTGATATAACCTCTGCAGTTGCGAGCGTCGTTAAATAAAACATAACATTTAAAATTTACACATTTAATGGACAAAACTAAAATTATTTCAATCATTTATTATCATAATACACTGCACTTTTAAATTGACTGAGTATATTCGGAATTATTACCCAATATTTCCCAAAACACGCTATGGAATGTGTCATAAAATTTTTTTTTTTTCTTGAGAAGGAAGCAAAAAATGAACAAAATTGTATTAAACTCTCTGTTTGAAACATTTCAAAGAATAACCTCTTGAAATTAATGACATTAGTTACGGTTTACGCTGTATAAATGATAGTATAGGATTTGAAGAAAGGCCTTCAGAATTTCAACCACAATCTTCTTTATCTCACAAAAGGGGATATTAAGAGATTTAAGTATACGTCATCATTTATCTGCGGTACCTGATTGTGTTTCGCTCAGAGGATATCGTATGGTCTAATACCATCGTTTTCTGACTTATACTGATGGAATTGGTTAGGTCACTGGCTGAGAAAAACTGCCTACTGAAGGATGCACTGGAAGGAATGGTGAACGGGAGAAGAGTTCGGGGCAGAAGAAGATATCAGATCATAGACGACATTAAGATATATGGATCATATGAGGAAGCGAAAAGGAAGGCAGAAAATAGGAAAGATTGGAGGAAGCTGGGTTTGCAGTGAAAGACCTGTCCTTGGGCAGAACACTAAATGAATGAATGACTGGAAATTATATCCAACCTTCTATGAGGGTCAACTTTAGAGACTCAGTTGGAGTTATTTAACAGTTGTGAGTGAAATGGGAAGAGAATGTTTCAAACATGTATGTTTTACGCCAACCGTGGCGAAAATGTGATCGTGCGCCGAGCCACTGTGTAACCTGCAACGTGCATAGCACCTATGGACGGAGGCACCCGAAGGGGAAGTGAAGCAACTATCTGACTTATTAACGGATTTTCATTTTCCTTACGTCAAGCACTCAAATATAATTTTATACTGTATAAGGTTACAAAATAATGTTTAGTACGTGTAACGAAGAAAGAAATGAAGAAGAAAGGATAGGACACATTATCACAACCTAAAATTAACTGTCTTCAGAATGTCTCTGCGACAGAGATTCAAAATCAGGAATTATGTCACTTACTGCCAGTCGTAGTTGATCACGAAGATATTTGTCTGTCAGTCGTGATCTAAATTTGGTTTTTACTATTTTCATTGTTGGAAATAATTTTTCACAAACGTAAGTTGTAGCGAACATGACTTCAACAGAGCAAGCGAAAGAACGAAGCTTCGGATATTTATTTTTTGGCAAAGATTTGAAAAGTTCAACATTTGTCAAGTCCTTACATCTATGTATGATTTGAGGCTTTCTCGGCGTTGGTTCGCTAATATGTTTTCGCGGGATATCAGCCGAGTTAAGATTTTGGAATGCTCCAAGCTTTCGACTGCTATCTCTGCAGCCATCTTCAGGGAAGTGATGTCCGAACGAAAAAATCGAAAATCGAAAAATCGATGGAAAATTGGGAGGAAAATTTAAAAGGTACGCAAAACGCGTCCTTGCAAGGGGTCGGGGGCTGTACAAAACTAAATATGTGAGCTCCAAGCCTGTTGGCCACTAGTCTCACTCCGGGTTACGCTGCTCCCCTGAGGGAGCTCTAGAAAATTTTGAAGGGGAAGCGGAAATTGGACGTAACCTCTTAGGTACCACATACGCGGGGGGGGGGACTGACTTTGATCAATTGATCACGGAACGGGGCGAGGAGGAGTTGGCTGGTGTTTGCCTTTAGAATAGCAAGACGCCGTCATCTGTTATTCGATGACAAAGCACGTGAAGGCCGTCGGAAGAAGCGCCGTGAAATCTAATCTGCAATTTGAGAGTTCCCTGTCCTTTCAATTTGCGACTTATTGAGTTACCTCGTATATTTCATAGACTATTTATATTATCCGAACTAGGGCATACATCGTTTATAATAAGAGTGGAATATATATGGGGAAGGGCATATAGGTCCGTGGCCCATTTCTTATAGGGCTCATCCCGACATTTGTCTTACGCCTGAGGAAAACCACGGAATACCTTAGGCGAGATGAGTTGTCTCATGTATAAGAGACTAGCCAATTTGGCTATTATGTAGGAGGTGATTGCTGTCATGAGCCTTGTTGAATCGTCTCAATTTTGAGACAAGCCATTTGGCTATATGATGGCTCAATTACGAAGAGGGGGAGAGATGTAATTAGTTGATTAATTTAAAGTAATTAGGGAGATTAATGGGGATATGAGTGCAGGTCCGTGGCCCATTTCTTTTAGGGCTCATCCCGACATTTGTCTTAGCGCCTTAGGAAAACCACGGAAAAACCTTAGGCAGGATGAGTTGTCTCAATATCAGAGACTAGCCAGTTGGCTCTTAGGTTGAATGACTCTATGAATCGATGGATATATACTAGCCAATTGGCTCTATGATACTTCCATCTATCCACAAAAGTAGATATTGTTAGGGAGGGATTTTGTTTAGCCCAGTTAAGACAAGGTCATTTTAAAGCGGTTGCACTATCCAAGGAGTCTCATGGAGTTGAGTCGTGGCTACCAAAACCTGGGAGTAACGCCAGCCTCCCTGTCCTCCTGTCTCAATAGTATAGCTAATGGACCTGTCTGGTGTCTACGCCGTAACCTAGGATCATATTGGCCGAGGCCAGATATGAGCGGGTTGGGGTTAGCACGAGCTTCCGCATACAGGTTCCTAGCCAGTCGAGCAATGAACTCGTCTATGGTTGGCAACTCTAGTTCATCATGGAACTTTCTTCTCGAGGCGACTCGGGGGAGATGGGTAATGAGTCGAATCACCTGGTTTTGGACAACTTGGAGTTTACGGAGATGGGACACTGCCGCAAACCCCCATGCGGGTGCGGCATAGGTAATGACAGAGCGAATGAGGGCCTTATACATGGTAAGTCCTACCCTCAGGTTGTCAGGAGTTAAGGCCGCCAGAATGGGATAGTGTCTAACTATCAGCCCGTTGGCCTTACGAAGAAGGGATTGGATGTGATCTCGGAAGTTGAGATGAGAGTCCATAATGATCCCTAAATATTTAATTTGGTTCATCCACGGCATTTCTCGTCCGAAAAGTGTGGGTGGTGGTGGTATGTCTTCGAGCCTCGCTCTTAGTGAAAAGAGCGAACAGAAAGTCGAAAGGTTATATAGATGTTAGGCTGTCTCAGGTGAAACGGGATTGGTTGGCGGATCGGCCAATCCGGGGCCGGGAATTGTCATCGCTCGTAAGCTCCGCCCCTCCCGGGATTCCTGCGTGAAGTTTGGCGGGCGGCGAGCCCTGTTCCGCCGGTTGGAATCGGTTGCCGTCCTCGGTCCGTGATCTTCATGACCTTGATTGTAAGAGGGCCTGAGTTGGTCTAAGGCCGGTGTCCATGCCTGACTGAGCTGGAGTCCACTGTCTCTGTTAAAGTTGTTTTTCTCCAGCTTGATCGCTATGGCCTCCACATCTAGCTTTCATTTAACATCACATTGTAAATCTGTGAGTTTAAATCTGTGAGCTAACCGCATTATTCGTACATCTGCTGAAAAAGGATCGACGTACAGAGATGATGATGATGATAATAATAATAATAATAATAATAATAATAATAATAATAATAATAATAATAATAACATTTAACCTTTAAATGTTTTATGAGTGACATGTAGTATAATGCCGTTTTATGTTATACAACCGTTTTCCTCGTAATACTTGTGAACAAATCATACATTTAATATTCTCACAATATTGGCAGCAAAAAAATGCGTCCTCCCATCCTACTTGAAACTTTCGTTTTTGTAGAGGTACATGGTTTCGAGAGAGACATTGCGACGATACACCACTCGCAGGTAAGAGCAAATACAAATGGAACGGAGTTTGACTCCAGTGAGTGAGAGGGTGGGGGTTGGGGAAGATAGGAAGCAAGAGCAATGCATAGCTATCATTGCGAGCCACAATGTGCTCGCGAGTCACATTTTCGCCACGGCTGTTTTACGCAAACAAACCCCGAGTTTTGTGTTTGAAGTTTACCAGTACAGTACTTCTGGAAAGAGGAAGAGAAGCATTGTCAGTAAGGTCACATGTCAAGTATATCTTTGTTCTTCTCTGCTTAGGTCGCCCACCTTTTTTTTGTTGTACCAAAGCATTCTTTTACCGATGCGTAGGCTAACAACAGTGGAGCGAATTTTTATTCACAGTACCACCGTCCCAAATAATTTTTCGTGGCTGCAGATTTCAGCCACAGACAGCTTGCAGGCTGTTCAGAAAACACTCGTAAGTTACGCTTATTATTAAGGCTTTAATAAGTCGAGAATGAATTTTCTTTTGTAAAGAAACTATTTACTAAAAGTAGGCCTATTTTTCGACGTAGTCGCCATTTTTTTTTTCGAGACATTTTTCTCGTCTTGTTGGTACTCACAAAAGAAATCTGTGTACTATGAGATGTAAACAGGCCAAGCAGCGTTGAAGGTAAAAGTGGAATTTCCTTTCACCGACTGGGCTTCAGGTGAAATAGCCTATTAATTTTAAGCAAACTGTCATTTGTTATTACTTTAGATGAGAATGTCATAGTTCAAAGTGGTAAGACACATGCATGGAGGAAACCAGTACAAAGCATTAAGCAAGTTTGTGTACTGAACGTTTTAAAATAAAAATTGAAGCAAACAATCATATTCTGTTCCTATATACATATGCAGCTATAAGGAAAGTTAAAATGTCGGCGAATCATATCAAAGAGATCATTATTTCGAAGTTTTAAGTTACATATTTTGGTGCATAATACAAAATTTGGCATATATTACATATTTTTATATATTTTGAAGGATATTGCATATTTTGAAAGAATGCACTTTTTTCACCAATTTCCCTCTACTTAATTCTTAAGTTACACGTTTTAAAATTGTCTATAAAGCTTATTCCTTCGTCTCTAGTGCATTAATATAATTTAATAATTGAAAATATCGTATTCCGTAAAGAAAAGGACATCTCTGTACAATGCTAATAGTTTGTACAGGGACATCATTTTATTTTTACTACATTTCTAATATTAGCCTGGCTACACCTTTGGATTAACGGTTGAGAACCGGAAACATCGTTTGCTACCCCACTCCACGATTGGAGTTCGATGATACTGGCGTAAAATACAAACAAATCACTTTAATAGGTATAGGAAGGAAGAAAAGTAGTTCATCCATTTACGTAAACTAAGAAATATCACGATTTTGAGTTTGATAATTTTCATTAGGTTTTTGTTTAATCAAAATACAGTACAGTATTAACAATAAGTGTTTTTACTCACGAACTCAGTTATTCATTCGGACGTATTCATTATGCAGTGTCTATTATACTGTCTACAGCACTTAAGTGTACAATATAGAGAATGAAGTTAAATTGAAAAATAACCATAATATGGATATTCAAATACATTTTATTGCTACTCATTCAGTTATGATATTTTTTGTTTAGTTATGAGCAAAATATTTTTGTGGATTGTTAATTAAATACTGCGATAAGTCTTAAAATCTATTACAATTGTAATTATTTGCATAATTCAATACTACGATAACTCTGAAAATCTGTCAAAATTATACCGTAGAAGTGGGTAAAGTCAATCAGTGTGTGTAAAATCGATCATTTGCGATTTTTATTGAAAATTATATATTTTCTCAGTTACTTGTTAAAATTTTGTTATGCTGACTTCATTGCCTTACATTGTAAATGTAAGCGAGAGGGACAACAAAAAGCCTGCGGATGCCAACAATGGGAACACTGTGTAATTACCGTTGAAGTGAAAATTGTTATTTTCAACTTTTTCTCTTCAATGAAAACAAAGTCTTACAAACTCTAAATTATAGTCAGCAGTGAAAGGGGACAGGAAGTATACGTAAATACTTTTCGTTGAGATTGTATCCTGAAATAATAGTTTTGCAGTTCGTAAATGTTATTATTGAAACTTATTATTTTAAGAAAACTTGTACCCTTGTAGGGTTAATTCGATCATGCCATCGACCTACTCGAAACAGATAGTACTAGCAGGAAGAATAAATTGTTCACCGAAATACCTCTAACACTTATAAACAGAAACGTGTCATAGTATAGCTTATATTGATGGGATAATGTGGAAAGAGGGAGACGAAATTATGGTGAATTTCTTGCGTAAGAGAAGCACTGCCAAAAGAAGATATTTTGTACACCCCTCTGTACCTGACTATAGGAACAACGTAGTTTCTAAAGTGACATGAGGAGGGGAAGATTTCAAATAATATCTGATATAAACCTAAGCAATGTTGAATTGCATTTTAGATTACAATTGAAGGGTGGTATTTTAATGTAAATTTTGAATTCTTAAATCTTTGTTTGTTGGTATGTGAAGTATTAAAATGTTTCTATGTTTTACAAGTTGACAATCATAGTCACGATTGTACAGTGGAGACCTATAGGCCTAATTCTATCGAATAGTATGATCACAGTAAGAAAAGATACACTATATAATGCTATAGGCATATATTGAAGATTATTATTGTTTTTACACCCCTTATAACAAATAAAATATATGTAATGCACTTTATTTGTTTTTTAAAAACATAAACAGTGATCGACTTTACTCCGCAATATTTTAAAATCGATCTTAAACTAAAAATTCAATGGTGATCGACTTTACCCTATTTAAGCAGGTAACTTCGATCACAAGTCAAATAAAAAAAACAGTTTTTTTATAGATTGTAATTCAATTCTTGTAACGTGTCTTCATAAGTGAAGGATATGACGACAAACTGCTATTTTCGCTCCATTGCATAACCTCAATATCATTAAAAAATTGCAAAATTTTGATCGACTTTACCCTCTTCTACGGTAACTATTTGTATTGATTTTTCAAATATTGTTCTTGATATAATTTTGTACAACACATGTCCATCTTGAAGTAAAGTTATAGAAAAGTACGATTAAAACTATATTTATTATTAAGGATTAAAACTTTTAAATGCTCTTCCTGAAAAAGTTGATTTTTTGACCTGAGGCACTATCGAACTGAGCCGTCGATATGTACCTATGTCTAATGTGTGTGTTCATAGAACCGTCTCCTCCCCTATATGCATTAATATGTAAAAACCTGTAACAAGAAGAGGTTAAACGAAAACGGAAAAAATGTAAGGCAATTAAATTTATTGTGGTGCTGCTTTTTGTAACTAATCGTATGGTTTGCAATCAAAATGTGATCATATGCCTAATTGAGACGTTTTCCCTCGCAATACTTTTAATTGGGTCACCATCTGCGATCACGAAATATTTAACAAAATGTAATTATATCAAACTGTATAATGACTATTTCGTACAAGACACCATTAAATAAGGAATATAGTTTTGTCATTCTCTTCGATAAATAATGGGCTTGTCTAATATATTTTTAACATATAAAGTAGGTAACGGTTTTTATAATTTCCGAATAATTACGTCAATGCCACCTAATTGGTTTAATGAGTAAGCACATTCGAAACATGGCGGTAATTGGTCGTTGAACTAAGAGCTGGGTTTTCACAATACTTGTGAGATGTTGACAGAAGGAAGCAGAGCAGGTTTTCAGCTTATTGCCGGAAACCCAACGAAGTAATCTAGAAATAACAAATTTATCGACACAAGACGCATAGAACAGTAGTAACAGTGCCCGAGTGCCGATTTCACTTTTGCCGATGTCTAAACGTATCATTAAATCCTGGGTTCCTAGAATACAGTAATTTCAAATTAAGTTCTTTCCTAGGCGTGTGATAAGAGTCAATACTTACTTACTTACCGGCTTTTAAGGAACCCGGAGGTTCATTGCTGCCCTCACATAAGCCCGCCATTGGTCCCTATCCTGAGCAAAATTAATCCATTCTCTAACATCATATCCCACCTCCCTCAAATCCATTTTAATATTATCTTCCCATCTACGTCTCGGCCTCCCTAAAGGTCTTTTTCCCTCCGGCCTCCCAACTAACACTCTATATGCATTTCTGGATTCGCCCATACGTGCTACATACCCTGCCCATCTCAAAAGTCTGGATTTAATGTTCCTAATTATGTCAGGTGAAGAATACAATGCTTGCAGTTCTGTGTTGTGTAACTTTCTCCATTCTCCTGTAACTTCATCCCTCTTAGCTCCAAATATTTTCCTTACTTACTTTACTTTTGAGGGTTTCTCCACTATTTAGCGGTTACCCTGTATTCCCATTCGCCAATCTTCCCGGTCAAGCCATTCATCTCCTTCCAGGGACCTGTCACTCATCAATCTATGGATCTGTCCTCTCCAGGTTGTTCTTGGCCTACCCCGCTTCCTTCTACCATGAGGTGACCATTCCAAAAGAGTTTTAGGCCACCTACTTTCCTCCATTCTTCTGACATGTCCATACCATTGAAGAGTTCGTCTCTCAATTCTGTCCATCACTGTCTCCTCCATATCCATCATCCGTCTCACTTCTTCATTTCTCCTTCTTTCTAATCTGGAAACTCTGGCACTACGTCGTATTCCGTCCATTTCCACTGCCAAAATCTTAGATTTTTTACTTTCTACCAATGTCCACTCCTCTGCGCCATATGTCATTATACTTTCCACAACCGCCGTCAAAATCCTCTTCTTGGTGTCATTCAATATCGTCCTGCTCCACAGTACTCCATTCAGCATCCTTATGGCTTTTCTTGCTTGCAAATATTTTCCTAAGAACCTTATTCTCAAACACCCGTAGTCTCTGTTCCTCTCTCAGAGTGAGAGTCCAAGTTTCACAACCATACAGAACAACCGGTAATATAACTGTTTTATAAATTCTAACTTTCAGATTTTTTGACAGCAGACTGGATGATAAAAGCTTCTCAACCGAATAATAACAGGCATTTCCCATATTTATTCTGTGTTTAATTTTCTCCCGAGTATCATTTATATTTGTTACTGTTGCTCCCAAATATTTGAACTTCTCCACCTCTTCAAAAGATAAATCTCCAATTTTTATATTTCCATTTTGTACAATATTCTGGTCACGAGACATAATCATATACTTTGTCTTTACGGGATTTACTTCCAAACCTATCTCTTTACTTGCTTCCAGTAAAATGCCCGTTTTTTCCCTAATCGTTTGTGGATTTTCTCCTAACATATTCACGTCATCCACATAGACAAGCAGCTGATGTAACAATAAGAGTTAATACGTTTTTAAAATCCTATACCGAGTTTTAAAACTTTCTTTACGGACGAATCCCTTCAACACATCATTAGCCTGAATCTCTCTTAGAGTGTTTATAGTCTATACAAGTGAATGCTGTGAAAGCGGCAACACAACCGAAACTGCCAAAACAAGCTGTAAGACACAAGCATACCGATAGCTAAGCAATTAATGTTATGGGATGAATGAGAATGAGGGTGTACCAGCCCATCGGCCGCATGTGACCCCTCACCCGCTCACCCAATGAGGGCCTCCTACCCTCTTCCGCTCTAAGTTCATACTGCCAAGGTGACCAAGCAACACAGGATCTATTCCAACAGCCCTTCCAAGGTATCGAAGCGCCCTTGGAAGTGCTCTTAAAGAATGAATCCTGGCAGAGATATTGCGGAAGGCTGGGAACCTAGAAACGGTTGCAGAGAGGACGCTCCCTCCCGTAAGCGGATGAAGACATGCGTCTTGACCTGAATATGTCTATTGTCTCTATTGTCTATTGAATGAAATGAGGAAGATGATTGATATGATATGAAATCTAAATTCTTTTTCTACACGGGAGAGGAAGGGAAAATGGACCGTGACAATGAAAATTCCAATCTGGCATTTACTTAAGTAACGGGAAAACCACGGAAAAACCACAGTCAGGTTGGTTGGTCCGGGAATCGAACCACCGAATGCATGAACCAATGCGCTCGGTTACTATTCAGAGGAAGTCCGCATACTATTGCAGTCATAATAAATTTTGTGATTTTATTATTGAAGACGGATTCATATACGTCAGTACTTCTACAGGGACATCATTTTATTTTTACTTCAATTTTTATTGTACCTGAGTTTTTGAATGTACTTCAACTCCCACCCCCTCTACTACTAAACTTCCAATCGTTCTCCACACAGAACCGAGGCCGCGTATGCAGCACTGAGTTAGTGAGTATAGTACGTTCCAGAAATATGTTCGCGTTTTCCAGTGACGAAAGAGCTTTCAATATTGAATCATATTTTCGCACAGGTACTGTCGTACGTTTGCCTACGTCGCATCCCGATTTCCCCATCTGCTTCTGCTCGCCCCTCTGTAAAGGCTAGTAGCTGGGCTGCCATAGCTCTTTTCTGAAAACATTAATTTCTGTTAGGAATTGGACGTCTACGTAATATTATACAACTGTTTAAAATAACTGAAATAAAAGGACCTCGTTAAGTAATTAACTGTCGCGTGATTTCCCACCCCCCTTTCTACGACCCTGTGACATAACCACTTGAACGGACAGTAGATAGCATTTCTGAGTAATTTTATCTTTTCGGATCGGGCAGAAGTGAAGATTGAATTTACAGTACGTAAGGTACTCTTTTATAGATTAGGTACAGAATTATTTCAACATGAGTTACTAGTACGAAGGACGAAACTGGTAATTGGGATCAGGTACAATAGTCTATAATGCGATAATATGCACATTAGAACTGAAGCCTGTATCGAAATGAACGGCCACCATTTTCAAAAATGTGTTTAAATGTCCATATTATGATTATTTTTAAATTTAACTTCATTCTCTAAATTGTACGCTTATGTATGTGCCGTAGACAGTATAATATACACTGCATAATGAATACGTCGGAATGGATAGCTCAGTAAAAACATTTATTGTTAATACAGTACTGTATTTTGATTAAAGAAATACCTAATGAAAGTTATATTTCCTGGTTTACGTGAATGGATGAACTACTTCTTTTCCCTCTTATACCTAGTAAAGTGATTTGTTTGTATTTTACGCCAGTACCATCGAACTCCAGTCGTGGAAGGGGGTAGCAAACGGTTTTTTCGGTTTTCTACCGTTAAACAAAAGGTATAGCAAGGTTAATATCAGAAATTTTAGTAAAAATAAAATGATGTCCCTGTATAAAGCAGTTCTCAGTATAATATAGAGCTTTGATTTCTTTTCTTTAATACCTTAAAATCAAATAGATTAACTAGAATCACTTCTTGTGTATTACGTCATTATTAGCCAGTTGCTACGTTACTATAAATGTGGCTCTGTCTCATGTTTTGTGCCCTTATGTTTTCATCAGCATTTATTCTTCGGTAAATAGCCTACAGTACAGGCCTATAAGTGTGGCGCCAATGTTTTTGTTGAGGCCTGTACCACGCCTTCAAAACAAATAATTTGCACTTCTCATGAAGTGATGAAAACACTTTGAGATGTTTATTGCCACTTTCAATCCCATCACATTACACTCCGAGTCTCTTGCAACACTCACATTCGTTATTTATTGCTTCTCCAATGACACTAAAAAGCAATTTTCTTTGAATTGAACGCAGTTTATTGACAACTCTTATACATTAATAATACAGAATAAGAAATGAAAACAGTCAATTCATATTAATAGAGCTCATCTTATGAGTAAATTTCACTGTATGAAGGAAAACGTGTACGATGCTGATGATGCGAAAGCATCCATGACAAACAGTTCATCCGACGCTACATGTTCACAGTAATTTAGTTCACATTTTGTTTTTGTTTTTTTTTTGTTTGTTTTTTTTTTTTTTTTTTCCCCACATACATTTCGTGTACATTTTAATTTATTCCAACTGAAATGTTGGAGTTTTCAGAAAATCTACCAACATGTTTTAGTCCACAATCATTTTTTGGGCCACTAATATGTCCAATCTGGAAAAATTCAAATACCTGGGAGCAACAGTAACAAATACAGGGACATCTTTTTATTTTTACTTCAATTTTTATTGTACCTTAGTTTTTGAATGTACTTCACTCCCACCCCTTCTACTGATGAAGTTCAACCGTACTGCACACAGAACCAAGACCGCATATACAGTCATAGTAAACAGTACGTTCCAAAAATATGTTCGCGTTTTCTAGTGACGAAAGAGCTTTCAATATTGAATCATTTTCGCACAGGTACTGTCATCCATTTGTCTACATCGTATCTCGGTTTTCCCCACCAGTTTTTATTCGCCAGCTAGTAGCTGGGCTGTCTTAGCTCTTTTCTCAGAACATTAATTTCTGTTAGGAATTGGACGTCTACGTAATATTATACGACTGTTTAAAATAACTTAAGTAAAAGGGCCTCGTTAAGTAATTAACTTTCTACGACCCTACGACATAACCACTTGGACGAACAGTAGATAGTATGTCTGAGTAATTTTATCTTTTCGGATCGGGCAGAAGTGAAGATTGAATTTACAGTACGTAAGGTAGGCCTACTCTTTTATAGATTAGGTACAGAATTATTTCAAACATGAGTTACTAGTACGAAGGACGGAACTGGTAATTGGGATTAGATACAATAGTCTACAGTGCGATAATATGCACATTAGAACTGAAACCTGTATCGAAATGAACGGCCACTATTTAAAAAAAATGTGTTTACATATCCATGTTATGATTATTTTTCAATTTAATTTCATTCTCTATATTGTACACTAATGTGCTGTAGACAGTATAATATACACTGCATAATGAATACGTCCTCATGGACAGCTCAGTTCGTGAGTAAAAACACTCATTGTTAATACTGTACTGTACTTTGATTAAACAAAAACCTAATGAAAATGATCAAACTCAAAAGCGCAATATTTCCTAGTTTACGTGAATGGATGAACTACTTTTCTTCCCTCCTGTACCTAGTAAAGTGATTTGTTTGTATATTACGCTAGTATCATCGAACTCCAGTCGTGGAAGGGGGTAGCAAACGGCTTTGATCCAGAGGTATAGCCAGGTTAATATTAAAAATGTTAGTAAGAATAAAATGATGTCTCTGTATAAATGATACTCGATAGGAAATTAAACGCAGAATAACTATGAGAAATGTGTGTTATTATTCGGTTGAGAAGCTTTGTCATCCAGCCTGCTGTCAAAAAATCTGAAAGTTAGAATTTATAAAACAGTTATATTACCGGTTGTTCTGTATGGTTGTGAAACTTGGACTCTCACTTTGAGAGAGGAACATAGGTTAAGGGTGTTTGAGAATAAGGTGCTTAGGAAAATATTTGGGGCTAAGAGGGATGAAGTTACAGGAGAATGGAGAAAGTTACACAACGCAGAACTGTACGCATTGTATTCTTCACCTGTCATAATTAGGAACATTAAATCCAGACGTTTGAGAAGGGCAGGACATGTAGCACATATGGGCGAATCCAGAAATGCATATAGAGTGTTAGTTGGGAGGCTGGAGGGAAAAAAGACCTTTGGGAAGGCCGAGACGTAGATGGGAAGATAATATTAAAATGGATTTGAGAGAGGTGGAATATGATGATAGAGAATGGATTAATCTTGCTCAGGATAGGGACCAATGGCGAGCTTATGTGAGGGCGGCAATGAACCTCCGGGTTCCTTAAAAGCCAGTAAGTAACTAAGTAAGTAAATAAGTAGGTAAGTAAGTAACTAAATTTGTCCAATCTTGTCCACTTTTCAGATCTGTTCGCCGATCGAGGGCAAATTAAATCACACTTTTTCTTTGTTTAGGGAAGAGGCAACTAAGCCACGAGATAATGAGGGAGGTCAGTTCATTTCTCCTCCATTGTATACATCGCTAACTAGTAACCTAATACTGTATTTCACTAATAGACTTAAGATGTACAGGACCGAGCGAGGTAGCTCATGCGTTCCGCATGGGACTCGCATTCCGAAGGTCCGTGGTTCGATTCCCGGACCGACCAACCTGACTGTGGTTTTTCCATGGTTTTCCACAGTTATTGAGGCAAATACCGGGTTGGAATTTTCACTAATAGCCCTACGATCCATTTCTCTTCCCCTCTCGTATAGAAAAATAATTTAGATTTCATATAATTCATCTTCATTTCATTCCATAGACATATTTAGGTCAAGACACATGTCTTCGTCCGCTTGCGGGGGGATGGGACCTCTCCGCAACCGTTCCTGGGTTCCCAGCCTTCCGCAATATCTCTGCCAGGATCATTCTTTAAGAGCACTTCCAAGGGCGCTTCGATACTTTGGAAGGAACGTTGGAATACTGGGTGTTCATTTCAAAGTGTGTCATGAGTCACTGTTATTGGGTCACCGATTTGAAGCGAGTTTCAGCTTATATGTTAGAGAAGTTGCCTATTATTTAAGGCGTTCAATCTGAACTTGAGAACGTGTACGGTATAACTTGAACGTCGTAGCAACAGATGGCGGTCTGTTCGGTCTGTGTGCTACCATAACCTCTTTCGAACTGTGTTTTGCGCCGGCAAGTCGTACGCAGGGTATTTGTTATCATCGGTTGCGTACGGTAACATTCCACAACACAAATCAAATGCTCCGTTGACCGTCGAAGTTAATGTCAACAAATACGTAAGTAATCGTCTTGACCCTCTCCCCATATCCCGACAGTACGTATTTCCAAACAGTTCACATCCCTGCCACTGCCGGCGTTACCGTACGTATCGGCACGTACTCTTCAGAATGAACGCCGTACTTGCTAGGCAACTTCTCTGCCTCTTAGGTTATACACCTCTGCGGAAGTGTAGGAAGATTGAATTCTCTAGGCTCATCGGCTAGCCACACGACGGCATACAGCGAGCCATGACACATTTTGAACTGAACACCCAGTAGATCCTGTGTTGCTTGGTCACGTTGGCGGTATGACCTTAGGAAACCCGCATTGTGTGAGCGGGTGAAGGGTCACATGCGACCGGTGTGCTAGTACACCTCATCATTCCATAAATTCGAGGTGCACAATGGGCCTCAGTATGGCCTCTGAGTCTGTACGGTATAATAATATCATATTATGTAGATATGTAACAGTAATTTGAAACAGTATGACTATTCTTTTCAGTGGATGTGTTTCTATAAGACATTCTTTATGCATGAACACTACAAAATTACAAAATCCCTGATATCTGAATCATTTAAGAATGGCACAGCTAGCTTTGGGGTCACAAAACATTTTTTACTTGGTTATTTAACGACGTTGTATCAACTACTTGGTTATTTAGCGTCAATGGAAGTGGTGATTGCGAAATTGTATTTGACGAGATGAGGCCGAGGATTCGCCATAGATCACCTGACATTCTCCTTACGGTTGGGGAAAACCTCTGAAAAACCTCAACCAGGGAATCGAACCCGGGTTCTCTGCGTAAGAAACCAGCATGCTGATCCCTACACCATAGAGGTGGTCGCAAAACATTTGTCCATCTAAGGTATTGGTAAAATAGTATACCTCTAAATATTTGACTCTGGTAGAATTAGTTGAACACTTTAGTTGAACAAATTACTAAGACTGGGATTACGATCAACGTTCGTTCCGTTTCGGTGAAGTTCGTTGAAGTTTGTCAAATACAAGCTCCGTGTATTTGATTACTGTTAACGTTAAAATGAACGAACGCATGACGGCGCTGATTCGACATTGCCAAGGTCTAGCTTTAAATCGTTCCTCTTAATTGTACAGGGACATCATTTTATTTTTACTAACATTTCTAAAGTTAACCTGGCTATACCTTTGGATCAACGATTAAGAACCGGAAAGTCCACACCTGTGGAGTAACGGTTAGCGCGTCTGGCCGCGAAACCAGGTGGCCCGGGTTCGATTCCCTGTCGGGGCAAGTTACCTGGTTGAGGTTTTTTCCGGGGTTTTCCCTCAACCCAATATGAGCAAATGCTGGGTAACTTTCGGTGTTGGACCCCGGACTCATTTCACCGGCATTATCACCTTCATTCCATTCAGACGCTAAATAACCTAAGATGTTGATAAAGCGTCGTAAAATAACCTACTAAAAAAATCGGAAACACCGTTTGCTACCCCCTTGCACGACTGGAGTTCGATGATACTGGCGTAGTATATAAACAAATGACTTTACTAGGTATAGGAGGGAAGAAAAGTAGTTCATCCATTCACGTTAAGTAGGAAATATCGCGATATGATGATAGGGACTGGATTAATCTTGCACAGGATAGGGACCGATGGTGGGCTTATGTGAGGGCGGCAATGAACCTCCGGGTTCCTTAAAAGCCAGTAAGTAAGTAAGTAAGGAAATATCGCGATTTTGAGTTTGATAATTTTCGTTAGGTTTTGTTTAATCAAAATACAGTGCAGTATTAACAATGAGTGTTTTTACTCACGAACTGAGTTTTCCATGCGGACGTATTCATTATGCAGTGTATATTATACTGTCTACAGCACATTAGCGTACAATATAGAGAATGAAGTGAAATTGAAAAATAATCATAATATGGATATTTAAACACATTTTTTAAAATGGTGGCTGTTCATTTCGATACAGGCTTCAGTTCTTTTGTGCCTATTATCGCACTACAGACTATTGCATCTAATTCCAATTGCCAGTTTCGTCCTTCATACCTAGTAACTCATGTTGAAATAATTCTGTACCTACTCTATAAAAGAGTACCTTACGTACTGTAAATTCAATCGTCACTTCTGCCCGATCCGAAAAATAAAATTACTCAGACATGCTATCTATTGTCCGTCCAAGTGGTTACGTCGCAGCGTCGTAGACAGGAAGGAAATCACGTGACAGTTAATTACTTAACGAGGCCCTTTTATTTAAGTTACTTTAAACAATTGTATGGGTATAATATTACGTAGACGTACAATTCCTAACAGAAATGAATGTTCTCAGAAAAGAGCTAAGACAGCCCATCCACTAGCATTTACAGAGAGGCGAATAGAAGCAGGTGGGGGAAACCGGGATGCGACGTAGGCAAATGGAAAATGATGCAATATTGAAAGCTGTTTCGTCACTGGAAAACGCGAACAAATTTTTGGAACGTACTGTTTACTATGACTGTAAGACTACTATGACTGTATAAGCGGTCTTGGATCTGTGTGGAGGACGGTTGAACTTCATTAGTAGAAGGGGTGGGAGTGAAGTACATTCAAAAACTCAGGTACAATAAAAATTGAAGTAAAAGTAAGTGATGTCCCTGTACTTAAATTTCAATTTATGTCTTTACACACAAGTTCAGTTAGCTTCCTGAATAATTACTTATTTTGTGAAAAAATTGCATGGTTTCGTTTCAAGTGTAGTTCATTTAGAAAGTTACAATTCCATCGTAATTAGTGCAATATAAATGTCCATATTATTTTTTTTAATTACCTGTCATTTATCTTGTTAAAAACAAACATAATAAAAACGAATCCGGTCTGTTTCAAGTTTCTCGGCTTTCACTATTGATGGATTTATTTATTGACTGATTAATAATCAATGACTTGCTATGTAACATTTCACAATAAAAAGGTTCAGACATAACCCTATCAATCAGCTGACGGTGTCTAACCCAAGGGTCAGGGTCTGATCCAGCGTAATTCATTGTTTGTTTTTATGGTTATTTGATAACGCTGTATCAACTACGAGTTTACCTATCGTTGATTGTATTGATGATAGCGAGGTAGTATTTGGCAAGATGGTTCCAAGGAATTACCTGTCATCCGTGTTATAATTAGAGAAAACCTCGGAATAAATCCAACCAGCTGATCAGCCCAACCGGGATTCGAATCCACGCCCGAGCGCATCCTCAGAGTTCGAATTAATGGTTAAGAGAAAAGTCTAACATAACAAGCAAGATTTGAAAAAGTCATTGGCCGATTTCGATAGCCAAATTTTTTTAAAATAAAAATTACTGGTGTCTTCTGTTAAAATTATTGTACATATTTACGGATTGATTTGAATTGTGAATGCTGAAAATGAACAAAATTAGTCATGAGTCTAAAGAAATCTTTGTATCGAAGTAGAGAGGGAGCCAGACGAGATCGCATGTTGAAAAATACTTTTGTGCGAGATCGTGCTTGGTTTCCGCACAAAACCAATCCGCGGTAAGTCTAAAATGCCACATTCAGTATTCCCAACCTAACACACATAACAATTTCCCTCTTCTTACCGCTTAAGTGACGTATTGATTTTACTGCTTTAAGCTTTTAACATATTATTTTTAGAGACGTTTAACATAGCAATAATTATAAATTTGGAAACTTACCACTGCAATTTCACCTAAATTGCACTGTTAATTATTGTTTTTAAATATTTGCAAAAATTAAGTAAACTCTAAATCATTACATAACCTTACCGTTTGTTTTAAGTTCGCATTTATAGACTGGGGGGGAAAAAAAAGACAGACGTATATCACGGCCTGCTGGAGTATAGTAAACACAGAAAACATTTTAAAGCAACAATGTTGAAGACAGATATTTTTGTTTTCCAAATTTGCCGTCATTGAACAGAAACCAAGATGGATATTTCATTGAAACTAATTATAAATTCCTCTTTCAGTTATGTAATAAACGATCTTCGCACAAAATAATGTACGATACACGAGCGGTATGTTTTCTTTCAATTCTCGGAAATTAAAAAAGCTCAACTACGTTTCGCTTTTTCAAACTTTTCCTCGAACATGAAAACTTAAACATACCGCTCTTGTAACGCACATTAGTATTTCGGCATGAGGAATGTAGAAATCATGCATTTGTGTGAAAATATGTACATAAATCTTTCTTAAGGCTATGGATCTGCGAAATTTCTAACTTCTACATATTTACACCAATTAATCTGAAACTTTTAATATTTCTTACAATGTGGACATGAAATACACAAATTTTCACTTTGATATTCCAATTAGTTTACTTATAATTATTTTTCGTTGTTGTTTTCAATACTGAATTGTAATTGCCCTAATTTTCAAAGTATACATAATTTTTCTTCAAATGTATATTTAATTTACTCCTGATGTATATAAAATATGACTCATGCTTCTCATATTTTTTCATTTTTTTTCAGAAATAAAATACTTACCCTCTTAGTTGTTAACTTTATATTTTTTAAAACCGATCACAAAAACCAGGTGGCCCGGGTTCGATTGCCGGTTGGGGCAAGTTACCTAGTTGAGGTTTTTCCGGGGTTTTCCCTCAACCCAAATGAGCAAATGCTGGGTAAGTTTCGGTGCTGGACCCCGGACTCATTTCACCGGCATTATCACCTTCATCTCATTCAGACGCTAAATAACCTAAGATGTTGATAAAGCGTCGTAAAATAACCTACTAAAAATAATAAAACCGATCATATCCTCAACACATGATGATTTGAATACTTTCAATAGCAGAAAACAACACATGTGTCGGTTTACATCACATGTTTTGTGGACGTTTGTCCAAAATTTCAGAGATTGGAGAAAAACTGCATTCATTAGAGTATTTTGAATGTTACAAAATGTTGAATATTGTAAAATAGAGAAAACGAGTATCAAAGTACAGCATGATATGATATATCGATATCCTTCCTTCCTATACAAGTCTACCACACATATTTTTCTCCTACATAACAGTAATGAAAAGTAAAATTAGTTAGAATGAAAAACGAAGTCTGTCAGAGTGGCAGCTGAGTGTCAGTTTAAATGGGTGCAGCTCCGCGCACGCGCTGGTCCCTTTAAATTCGCCCTGAGGGGCTTTAAATTGTCATAGAGCCAAAGCATTACGAGAGGGGTTCGGCCGGCGCCGTGTATCGTGTCCCGGCATAGCTCAGTTGGAAAGAGCGCTCAGCGCGCAGAGCTGAGAGGTCCTGGGTTCGATTCCCGGTGCCGGTACGAATTTTTCCATATTAAATAGTAATAATACACATTGGCTACTTCAGAATAGTCGTGTAATATTCAATGAGGTGGGCGAGACCTCATAATGAATATGTGATGTATAAGCACAGATTTAGAAAACTGAAACATTATTTTATTTTTTAGAGTTAAAAACAAAATTTCCATTGTTTAATGGTTTTTCGTTATTTTCACCGATCCATAGCCTTAAATAGCTTCACAGTATTTTTTCTTTGTGATTAGTATAGTAAGACATTTAAGATTCTGCAGAAATGCATTAGCGAGTAATTTAATAGATCTTTGCATAATATAGTAGTTATTTTCATGAATGAAAGGATTTGTAAAATGTGATGTAAGTATGTATTTATTTACACTGCAAGTGGGCAAGCACCCGGTGGCAATGGTATACACAATATAAACAATACACAATAAAATTACAATATACAATACAATTATACAATACATAATATAATAAGAATACACGATACAATTTAACACAATAATTACAATTAATAATAATAATAATAATAATACATAAAACAACCTAATTAATAAGTGAACCTAATTTTACAATACAACCTACATATGTATTATTGTCAATTCTAATAGTTCTAGTATTAAATTTTAAAAGTTATGTATGGATTTTATGAAAATTGAAAAATTGTAAATTTAAATTTATATATTGTAATTGCATAGCAGACATAAGACAAATTGTATTGTCTAATTATTAATTTCAATTCAGGAATCCGCCCCTGAGCACGAGTTTTGCTCTTTCAGGGGCGAGCTAAAGTTTTTCTGTATATATTATATTTTATGTTACGATTATTAGCACAATAAATAAATAAATAAATAAATAAATAAATAAATAAATAAATAAATAAATAAATAAATAAATAAATAAATAAATAAATAAATAAATAAATAAATAAATAAATAAATAAATAAATAAATAAATAAATATTTAGGCCCTACATAGGTTTCACATTGATACTGATAATAGTTTTTCACTTTACTCTCATCTCACTCACTGTAGTAGCATTATGACGCATTTCACTGACACTATAGAACACATTTCACTGACACTCTGTAACACATTTCATTTACACTATAAATTATCACTGATCAGAACTGTTCACTGCACTGTAAAACCGTAACTTCACTGACTCACCTCGCTTCACTGATACAACAGTTCAAATAAGTCAAATAATTACACCTTATGCATACTTATAAACAGAACTACATTTAAGCTAAACGTTTCTAGCCTAAGACCCTCTTACACGCTATTTTTAAATAATTTACCATTCAAACCAAGGGAGTAACTCGTCAGGCTAAATAAATACATGTCACCTTAAAAAATTAAATGTTAAATGTCACCTTAATTTTAGTTTACACTTTATACACAACTTTTTAAATTATTCTTGATTCTCTTTAAGGAAGGACAGCCCTCAAAGACCGATGGTGAATTATTTACCAGTTCGGTTCTATGGTTGGGGTCACGTAGCTTCTGGTCGGTGCGCTACTCTTTCGAATGTGAAGTGGTTAAACCTGAAATTGTCGGTAGCACGCAGTAACGTGGACGGCTGTGTTTTGTCTTGTTCAGACATTGATTACTGCTGTGTCATAGTACGGTTATGCTAAGGGGCGATTATGTCAATTTATATTTCAATTTAAGCGCCGCAGGGACTCTTGGCAAATAAGCAACTGCAAAGGAACTCATATACATTACAAGTCAGTATTTTCTAACGTTGAACTCTACTTTTGCTCGTTCCTTGGTTTATACATACATACATACATACATACATACTCGTACGTACTGTACGTACATACATACATACATACATACATACATACATACACATATACATAAATAAACATACATATGTTATAATTATATATTATGTACCTGACATACAAATAAGCATGTAACACATACACACTCACACACTCACTCATCCATCCATTCATCCGCTCTTGTAAATTTCCTCCCTTTAAACCAAGAGAGAATGGGTGAAGAAAGAATGATGCTGAAACTGATCAGAAAGAGAAAAAGGAATAGGATGGATCACTGGCTGAGAAGAAACTATCTAGCTGAAGGATGCACCAGCGTATAGATAATTATACAGTATGGACACTTCGCGTCGGTACCTATGATGTAACAGGACTGATTTGAATGACCTTCAAGCCAGCTAGAGCGTGAGATTCTGCTTTCTCCCTAGAGTTGCCACTGACATCACACCAGCTAGCAGTCGACACAGCGGAAATATAACACATATAATTAATACATCTAGGTATATTATATACTTGCTTACTTACAAATGGCTTTTAAGGAACCCGAAGGTTCATTGCCGCCCTCACATAAGCCCGCCATCGGCCCCTATCCTATCCAAGATTAATCCAGTCTCTATCATCATACCCCACCTCCCTCAAATCCATTTTAATATCCTCCCATCTACGTCTCGGCCTCCCTAAAGGTCTTTTTCCCTCCGGTCTCCCAACTAACACTCTATATGCATTTTGGATTTGCCCATACTTGCTACATGCCCTGCCCATCTCAAACGTCTGGATTTAATGTTCCTAATTATGTCAGGTGAAGAATACAATGCGTGCAGTTCTGTGTTGCGTAACTTTCTCCATTCTCCTGTAACTTCATCCCGCTTAGCCCCAAATATTTTCCTAAGCACCTTATTCTGAAACACCCTTAACCTATGTTCCTCTCTCAGAGTGAGAGTCCAAGTTTCACAACCATACAGAAGAACCGGTAATATAACTGTTTTATAAATTCTAACTTTCAGATTTTTCGACAGCAGACTGGATGATAAGAGCTTCTCAACCGAATAATAACACGCATTTCCCATATTTATTCTGCGTTTAATTTCCTCCCGAGTGTCATTTATATTTGTTACTGTTGCTCCAAGATATTTGAATTTTTCCACCTCTTCGAAGGATAAATCTCCAATTTTTATATTTCCATATTGTACAATATTCTGGTCACGAGACATAATCATATACTTTGTCTTTTCGGGATTTACTTCCAAACCGATCGCTTTACTTGCTTCAAGTAAAATTTCCGTGTTTTCCCTAACCGTTTGTGTATTTTCTCCTAACATATTCACGTCATCTGCATAGACAAGAAGCTGATGTAACCCGTTCAATTCCAAACCCTGCCTGTTATCCTGAACTTTCCTAATGGCATATTCTAGATCGCAGTTAAAAAGTAAAGGTGATAGTGCATGTCCCTGCTTTAGCCCGCAGTGAATTGGAAAAGCATCAGATAGAAACTGACCTATACGGACTCTGCTGTATGTTTCACTGAGACACATTTTAATTAATCGAACTAGTTTCTTGGAATAAGAATATCATATAATACTTCCCTCTTAACCGAGTCATATGCCTTTTTGAAATCTATGAATAACTGATGTACTGTACCCTTATACTCCCATTTTTTCTCCATTATCTGTCGAATACAAAATATCTGGTCAATAGTTGATCTATTACGCCGAAAACCGCACTGATGATCCCCAATAATTTCATCTACGTACGGAGTTAATATTCTCAAAAGAATATTGGACAAAATTTTGTACGACGTCAACAAAAGTGATATTCCTCGAAAGTTACCACAGTTTGTTTTGTCCCCCTTTTTAAAAATATTTACAATTATGGACTCCTTCCATTGTTCTGGTACAATTTCCTTTCCCCAAATAGCAAACTCAAATAAAATAAATTAGACCGATGAAATAATAAATCCGTCATTAACTGTAATGTCTAGACTCTAGAGTTCCTTTATAATGAGATTTGAGGCGTTGACCCCAACAACAATTAAAATATGTAATGATTTGATAGCGCTGAAAATGGAAAAACAAAACTCTTACGAGAAGTAAAACCATATACCTATATTATATTATATACAAATATTAAACGAATTTGATACATAATTTTATAATGTATTATATAATTTATTACATATAAAATATAAAAAAATATATTATAACTAGTTTGTCACTGAGAAATAAGGAAAAGCTTGAATTTATTTGAAGCAAAGCGTTACTGGATTATGCAATAAGGTAGGCGATGTTTGGATCCTGTGTCTCAACTCTATTCTCAATTATTATCTTAGCGTGTGCTCGATTACACTAACCTCTAGCGCTTGAAAGTGGAACTAAACGCCGGCACACAGAGATACAAAACAGGAAAATTCGCTCAGTGTCCATTCTTTGTAATTCCTATTCGCTGGATGCACTGGAAGGAATGGTGAAGGGAAGAAAAGTTCGGGGCAGAAGAAGATATCAGATGATAGACGACATTAAGATACATGGGTCACATGAGGAGACAAAGAGGAAATCAGAAAATAGGAAAGATTGAAGAATGCTGATTTGTAGTGGAAGACCTGCCATTTGGCACAAAACATGTATGTATGTATGTATGTATGTATGTATGTATGTATGTATGTATGTATGTATGTATGTATGTATGTATGTATGTATGTATGTATGTATGTAGTGTGGTTTATAATACAGTATTATGTAGCTCATCTCAAGTACTTCTCTTCTACATTTTGTCCGGATTTTTCTCAATTAGATAAAATATAAAATTGTTTTTAAGTGCCGTGAATCTGCGCACAGGAACTTATCTTTACTTCCTTCTCAAAAGAATCCATGCTAGTGATTTTTATCACTATTTTAATATGAATAATCCTCGGTCGGACTCAGAAGTACTGTAACGACCAGGCCATCGAAGTGTTCTTTATTGTGTCGCAAGCGAATTTAGTCTCTCTGTAGTCAGTAATACCTTCTTCTCTTTCATGGTTTGGACTAATTAATCAATTCCAGCTCCATATTGTTCGGACCATCAATAATACCAACTTACGATTCTCCTGAGTTCTCGAAGAAACAAGAACTGACCTGTCTTTTCCGCCAGAGGCCACTGAGACGTCACGTTACGTTGTTCTGTAGAGATATCCAGGCGAATATGTGTATATGTATATTACAATGTCCAATTGAGCCGTTCAGAGCAAAATTGGTGTAAGTCAAAATTGGGTAATGAGGTTTAAAGTAAAAATTCTGTAAAAATACAGCGTAAAGTAGCAATTAATATGTCCTTCTTGCTATTCACTGACTACTAATAGTTTAAATAAATTGAATATTAATTACGATGAAAGAGTGATGGAACGGAGAAAAATTCTCTCCGGCGCCGGGATTTGAACCCCGGTTTTCAGCTCTACGTGCTGATGCTTTATCCACTAAGCCACGCCGGATACCACCCCGGCGTCGGACAGAATTGTCTCTGATTAAGTTCCAACTCTTGGGTTCCCTTTAGTGGCCGCCCTCTGCACTACGTCATAGATGTCTATGAACGTAGGACCGAAGTCCACACATGTGCTGAGGTGCACTCGTTATGAGTGACTAGTTGGCCGGGATCCGACGGAATAAGCACCGTCTTAAATCACGAAGTGATTTACGTATATCATATATATTATTTTAATGTACCGAAGTACATATGATATTTCCATGCAGATATTCTGCGTCATCATACGATGAAAGAGTGGTGGAATGGAGAAAAATTCTCTCCGGCGCCGGGATTTGAACCCGGGTTTTCAACTCTACGTGCTGATGCTTTATCCACTAAGCCACGGTGCTTATTCCGTCGGATCCCGGCCAACTAGTCACTCATAACGAGTGCACCTCAGCACATGTGTGGACTTCGGTCCTACGTTCATAGACATCTATGACGTAGTGCAGAGGGCGGCCACTAGAGGGAACCCAAGAGTTGGAACTTAATCAGAGACAATTCTGTCCGACGCCGGGGTGGTATCCGGTGTGGCTTAGTGGATAAAGCATCAGCACGTAGAGCTGAAAACCCGGCTTCAAATCCCGGCGCCGGAGAGAATTTTTCTCCGTTCCATCACTCTTTCATCGTATGATGACGCAGAATATCTGCATGGAAATATCATATGTACTTCGGTACATTAAAATAATATATATGAATATTAATTGCTACTTTGCGCTATATTTTACAGAATGTTTGCTTTAACTCTCGTTACCCATTTTTGACTTACACCACTTCTGCTCTGAACGGCTCAATTCAGTGAGGGGAGGAAGCTGGCCGGTAAATTTTTCCCAGTGCCCTCCAAATCAGGAACAAGCTGCTTCCATGTGCCATAAATTTACACCACGAGACCCGTCCATTTCACCTCCGTTCCGAAAGATGCCACACTCAGGATTTTAATTTCTGCTCTTTTAAAATCCACAGCCGTTGGCCGAATGTTTCGCACTGGATCACGCTATGAACGGTAATGTCATGCTCCAGTGTCAGCTGCGATTTCCAAGCCCTGGGCTGTCCTTGAAACACATTTCTCACGAGGACGACACTCTCACTCTCACTTTCAGTATTATAACACAGGAATTGAATAATACTGAGATGGGACAGACAACCTTGGACCTGTTCTGAGCGCGTGTCGTTGATTGTTCATTTCTTTCTCAGTCTTCTTTTTCTATGAAAACGAAAGCTGTTGGCTGTGTGTGAAAGTCTGCTCTTGCCTCACAACTTGTCTGAATGAGATGAAATATATAGCTTTCTCCTCCTTTGCCGTAACTCTGGTCTGGTATGCGGCACTAAATAGAAGTAAACAGTGACCTCAAAAGTGTGTTATGCTCCCGATTGATTTGTTTTTTTCTTCTCTACAGTTAGATTTCATATGAAAGCACGTGCTTCTCGCATAAAGAGAAACACGTACCATATAGTTAATTTTTTTAACGCATTCCGCATTTCTATAACAAACCGCCACGGTGCCTAGTGGCTAGAGCGCTGCACTTATAATCCTGTGGACCCGGGTTCGGTCCCTGGCGTGCCCCCGATTTAAAACTTGTGTTGTGCAAGCCCGTGGTCCAAGTAACATAGGGGTTTTATCCGAAGCTCCGATACCCCCAACAAATCTCCATCATAATCTCATCGTATTACGGATATAGCGTAGACCAGTCACCTATGGTGCACCCTGGGCAACGACTCTGTCGGTAAATTAGTCTACATAACTTGCTTCATATGGGTGAATGACGAATAGTCAAGTACCCGCCATTACTACTACTACAACTACTTACTGGTTTTTAAGGAACCCGGAGGTTCATTGCCGCCCTCACATAAGCCCGCCATTGGTCCCTATCCTGAGCAAGATCAATCCAGTCTCCACCATCATATCCCACCTTCCTCAAATCCATTTTAGTATTATCCTCCCATCTACGTCTCGGTCTCCCAACTAACACTCTATATGCATTTCTGGATTCGCCCATACGTGCTACTTGCCCTGCCCATCTCAAACGTCTGGATTTAATGTTCCTAATTATGTCAGGTGAAGAATACAATGCGTGCAGTTCTGTGTTGTGTAACTTTCTCCATTCTCCTGTAACTTCATCCCTCTTAGCCCCAAATATTTTCCTAAGAACCTTATGCTCAAACACCCTTAATCTCTGTTCCTCTCTCACAGTGAGAGTCCAAGTTTCACAACCATACAGAACAACCGGTAATATAACTGTTTTATAAATTCTAACTTTCAGATTTTTCGACAGCAGACTGGATGATAAAAGCTTCTCAACCGAATAATAACAGGCATTTCCCATATTTATTCTGTGTTTAATATCCTCCCGAGTATCATATTTGTTACTGTTGCTCCCAGATATTTGAACTTCTCCACCTCTTCAAAAGATAAATTTCCAATTTTTATATTTCCATTTCGTACAATATTCTGGTCACGAGACATAATCATATACTTTGTCTTTTCGGGATTTAGTTCCAAATCTATCTCTTTACTTGCTTCCAGTAAAATCCCCGTGTTTTCCCTAATCGTTTGTGGATTTTCTCCTAACATATTCACGTCATCCGCATAGACAAGCAGCTGATGTAACCCGTTCAATTCCAAACTCTCTCTGTTATCCTGGACTTTCCTAATGGCATACTCTAGAGCAAAGTTAAAAAGTAAAGGTGATAGTGCATCTCCTTTATCCCACAGTGAATTGGTAGTTTAATAAATTCTACAACTTTAATTAGGGCCTATTGATCAGATGTTTTGTACTCAACAGATAGGCCTACTGAAATTAAACCAATACTCCTTTTTTATTTTTATTTTTATTTTTACGGACTAAGCTGTACGTTTCAATGACATACACTTTAATTAATCCAACTAGTTTCTTGGGAATAGCAAATTCAATAAGAATATACTGTAACACTTGTCTCTTAACCGAGTCATATGCATTTTTGAAATCTATGAATAACTGATGTATTGTGTCCTTATATTCCAATTTTTCTTGAGTAGGCCTATCTGTTCAGTACAAAAAATCTGATCAATAGTCTACTTATTACATCTAAAATCATATTAATGATCCGCAATAATTTAATCTACATATCGGTGGCCAATTTAAGGAGGGAAGCAACTCAAAATTTATAGTTTTGAGAAACCTACATTTTAAAGCTTATATTGCTGTGAAAACTCGAAGGATCGTTGAAATTACTCCAAATTCTCTTAATGATGTTTTGTATTGTATAATAAATTTAAAATTAGAGTGTGTTAATTGGATTTTTCACACCAACATGAAGCTTTAAAATTCAGGTTTCTCAAAACTTTAAATTTTGAGTTGCTTCTCTTTTGAACGGACCATCGGCATGGAGTAAATCTTCTCAAAAGGAAATTCGACAAAATGTTATATTCTCAAATATATACTATTGGTATTTAATGAAAAATAGTAATCAAACGTAACTAATATTTCGTTTTTCTATTTCTTAATCGTCATTAAACTATCTGTAGTAATGTCACGTGAGGTCTGAGATTTCCCTATAAATCCACGAGCGAAGCGAGTGAATTTATCTGGGAAATCTCAGACCTCGAGTGACACTTATTAGGACTATGTCGTGAATAAAATAAAAATGTAAATAATATATCCCTAAAATTCGATCACAAAATGTTAATAATTGTATATTTATGAATACTTAACCTATTCACACATTGTGAAGTTGAAATAGATGAATATTGATTACTGTAATAAAGAAATTCGATGTTAGTATACAGTAATGCCAACTGCGAAAAACGAAATACAGGTTTAACAATGTTAATTACATGTACAACACTTTTCTCTTATTATTATAACATAAATACATTTTCATTATCTGCTGAAATCATAATTTAATTTAACAGTAACAGTGGGGACAGCTATATACCAATGCTTATGTATTCACAGCGAGACATGTTGCTACACAGTGAAGCCATCTCTGTATAGATAGGCCTAATTAAAACACGAATTCTATTACGCCATACGGAAGGCAGTTTGATCAAAGACCTTATTATTACTATGCAAGGTCTTTGGGTTTGATATGCGATGATGTTACATAAATTTGAACATCTGACTTTCTATTAATTGTTTAATTTCATTCACAAAATACAAATTTTATAGGCTACAATTATAGGTTAAGTTACCTGTGGGAGCAGGACCAATGTCAGCTGTGCCTTATTTCGACCGTTACTTACAATCAGTGCTACACGAAAGCATTTTTTATAGCTCGACAAACGCATTCTCGCTGTAGTGTGTAACGGAACTAAAGCTGCATCTACACAGTTCAATATTCCAATCGCATATGCGTGCAATCTGGGAAGAATATTGAAAGAATCAATTTTAAAAGGTACGTTCAATTAAGATGCATGAAGATTTTGTGTCTATATGGCGTGCCGTTTTGAACGCCGTCTTCACTGCGTAAATATATTAATTAATATTAAATATCAATCTTGCATTCATTGCTTTAAAGTTGAAAGAAAAGTTTAACCGTGTAGTTGCATCTTAATGTATTCATGGTCATCAATTTACGGGGAAAAGTTGGCGACAACGACTAAACAAAAGAACGACCATGCGATAAATTGATAGCGATAAATCTAGCTGCACAAATTATCGCAAAGTGTGACTGTGATTGGTTAGAATTCAAAATTTCATTACACTTCATTGGTCGAAAATGGAATGACGTCATATAAACGAAATAGTCAACAGTAATCTCACTAGACGTTTTGATTTATCTAGAGAAAATCAAAACTCGAGTGGGATTTAATTGACTTTTACACGATTAGAAGAAAGTATATAAAGATTAGAAGTAACGAAGTACTCCAATACAATAAAATATTAATTGACTTACGAAAATACAACTTTTTTCAAATGTATTATTGTACCATCTCAACTTTACAATTATTACGCTAGATGCATGCTAGATGGCAGTAGTGAGCAATGACTTCTCGTCGAGAAGTTCTCGATCTATTATACACGATGGCAATGTTACTAGTCAAGAAGACTTTGTTGATTCAGTTTCATTTTTATTAAAATGCAACATTCCACTTCAATTATCCGAATCCCAGTAATCAGCGTCACTTGACAGATGATATTCAATAAATCTTAATATTAAACAATCTCTGATACGTGACTATCCATAATATCATATAGCAGAAGCTATAACATAACCTAACTAATATACACAAGTGTTAGAAAAGTTTTAATTAACGACGATGACATAAAAAATAAACATGAATAATTTTAAAAGAAATAATTATTGAGTGTACAATTTTCAAATTTGAATGTGGTTGGTGGTCCAGTTGATGTTATATTGGACGTGTGCGTAATAGAAGTGGAACTCGTTGATTTAGGCCTACATGGTGTATTCAACTTATTCAGGATTTCCGAATGAATAATTTTAAAAGGAATAATTATTGAATGTACAATTTTCAAATTTGAATGTGGTTGGTGGTTCAATTGATGTTATATTGGACGTGTGCGTAATATAAGTGGAACTCGTTGATTTAGGCCTACATGGTGTATTCAACTTATTCAGGATTTCCGAATGAATAATTTTAAAAGGAATAATTATTGAATGTACAATGTTCAAATTTGAATGTGGTTGGTGGTTCAATTGATGTTATATTGGACGTGTGCGTAATAGAAGTGGAACTCGTTGATTTAGGCCTACATGGTGTATTCAACTTATTCAGGATTTCCGAATGAATAATTTTAAAAGGAATAATTATTGAATGTACAATTTTCAAATTTGAATGTGGTTGGTGGTTCAATTGATGTTATATTGGACGTGTGCGTAATATAAGTGGAACTCGTTGATTTAGGCCTACATGGTGTATTCAACTTATTCAGGATTTCCGAATGAATAATTTTAAAAGGAATAATTATTGAATGTACAATGTTCAAATTTGAATGTGGTTGGTGGTTCAATTGATGTTATATTGGACGTGTGCGTAATAGAAGTGGAACTCGTTGATTTAGGCCTACATGGTGTATTCAACTTATTCAGGATTTCCGAATGAATAATTTTAAAAGGAATAATTATTGAATGTACAATTTTCAAATTTGAATGTGGTTGGTGGTTCAATTGATGTTATATTGGACGTGTGCGTAATAGAAGTGGAACTCGTTGATTTAGGCCTACATGGTGTATTCAACTTATTCAGGATTTCCGAATGAATAATTTTAAAAGGAATAATTATTGAATGTACAATTTTCAAATTTGAATGTGGTTGGTGGTTCAATTGATGTTATATTGGACGTGTGCGTAATATAAGTGGAACTCGTTGATTTAGGCCTACATGGTGTATTCAACTTATTCAGGATTTCCGAATGGTGCTCTTCATTTATTTGTAAATCGGATTTCAGAAGATGCATAGGTATGATCAGTGATTTTTTATTAATTCTTGTTCTTGAATGCCAATGCGAATCATATTTGAAACTGCTGTGCATCGACTGGAGTGGTTTGTAATTATATATATATATATATATATATATATATATATATATATATATATATATATATATATATAGACGTCCAGACCAGCGCAGTTTCAAATGTTGGCAAACAAAGAAACAAATGCTAGGGATGCGATAAAATTAAACAAATGCTAGGGACGCGATAAAATTGTGCGATAAGCAGCCATGATTGGTATAAATACGTCCTTTCGTACTGTTTTATTGGTCAAAAGTAGTATGACGTAGTAAGAGTGTAATAGTCAAAGTAAAATATACATAGAAGTTATGAAACCCAAAGATAAAAAATTAAGTGTATGCGTGTGGTAAAATACGAAAAAATTAGGCCTACATGGATATTTTAAGGCAAAGGAAAAGAGAGGAGTCTTTCCAGTTCGTATTCACGAAGTGTGTATTTCCCTGGCATCTCAATAGTGTATGTGCCATTTCATATGACGCAAGTTTTATTTTTCATCCGATTTGAGTTGTTTTTTACTGGTAACGTTGAGTGCATCCAATTCAAATTTCGTGCTGGTTTGCACGCAACTTGCAGTTACGTATCTCCTGGACCTCTTGTCCCTGATCTGTGCCAGTAAAGTTATTATTATGTGCTACGGCGTTTATGTCCTTGTAATCAACGAAAGTGCAAATTATCAACACACTCGTAAATATCTGCTTGACCTTAGGATTAATGAATCGTCTAACATTGCATTCGTCAAAACAATACTTAACATAGCATTTTGAATGTAATGATGGATTTTTTTTGGGGTTTTCCTCAACGCAATATGGAGTGTTTTTGTATGTGCAGTTAATGTGAATTTCTTATGTCTTCTTTTTTCATTATACCGGGTGATTCAACAAAAGCATGAAACATTGAACAAAAAATACACTGCTCTACAGGACTAGGGTTACCATCCGTCCAGCAAAAGGAGAACATGTTATCTTTTTTAATCATTTTATCCTGTACGGAAGGCATTTAAAAAAATTGAAATGACCGGCATTTCGCATTTCAACTAGAATTAATATGAACTAGTGGCTTGTGCAGCAAATACTGCTGCAAACTAAGTTTGTTAGACGTTCAAATAACAATTTTTCAGATTTATTTTCAGTGAAGAATACTTCTCTTTTTGATAGTTATTTGCTTCCATAATAATGAAACATACTCCCTCTGAATGGATTTTTTTAGGCCAAATACTTTTTCTTGAACTTATCCAACTTCAGTTTTTGAGTTTCAACGCGAAAACGCAAGTATCAATGTCAGGACGATAGCAGTAGCTATTTCAGGTCATTGTGGATTGTAGGCTAAAGTTAAAAAAAGTCAGGTTTGCTAAGCTTTCGAACAATAGCATTTTCGTATAATAGCTGCTGCATGTAGAACTTGAAATGTAGAGCGTAAAATCATTTTATCCTACTAAGAGATCTTGCTGAAATGATCTGGAGACTACAAAATTTTCTAGGCCTCTTATTTTATCAGTAAGTAATACCTTTTTATCTTTCCTTAGGAACTGTAATTTTTGCGCTCTCTCGAGCCAATACTGAAGACAGTGACACATATCAATATCTACACTACACCGCTATTAAGTATATGAAAAAGACCCAACCCCACTGGGTTAATAAGTATAAAAATATTTGATTTTTAATAACAATATTATCTTAATTTTTGTAGTTATATATAGCAGCCACTCAGTAAATTATAGAAATGAAGATCTAAATTAAGATATTCTCTACATTTACTTACATAACCACAAAACGTTTCACTTTCATGTAATCATTATAGCATCAATATTATGTACAATTAATGAAAAATAGATGCATCATGATATTAACTATAATAATATTTAATTTCTAATGGTCATAATGACATCAAGCCACCTCAAGTTTCGTAGATTTGAATATCCAATAAACAGCTGTACTCAGAAAATTATACACTGCAGAATCAATTTTTAATAACAAATTGAATTGAGCTCTAAATATGTCGGGAGTCTGCAAGTCATGGCCTTCGTGTAATAGCCTATTGTTTATTGTAGTGTGTGTTTTGTTATGAAATTGAATAAAGTCGGCCGTAATTGAATAAAATTAGTTCTCAAAACGGACAACAGATGGATTTTGGAAAATAGGAAAATTATGTAGGAAAATTGACATTTCACTGAAAACTGCTACTTTTCCGAAAAACTTTGGGTTCCAAGCTTCAAAATGAGGGGCCATTTATTAAAATCCATTCAGCCGTTTTCCCGTAATTTTCATTACCAGTTCAAATTATATATATAGATATTGAATAATGTGCGATATTATGCATAGAATATTTAAACAAATGGTGAAAACCTATGAAAGAATTTAACTGTTTTCAATGGTTGAAGCTGGAGCACATAAAATACATAAAATATGATGACCTATAGACATGGATTGAATTCTTACTATTTAAAAATGTCACTATTCATGATTCTTAGCTGTTTTATCAATTTTATTCTGCAGTGTACAAAGATATTTCAATCAAGTTAATTTGGACAAAGATTTAAGTTTACATAAACAGTGGTGCAAATTTTTCAATTCTAATAGTTCTGCGAGCAATGAAATTTTCTCAGAACTCTTAAAAATATGTCAATTCTATTTATTTATTTATCCCAAGTCATAATGAAAGTGCTGAGAGAGTATTTCCCTAATATCTGCTCAATGGACAAGAGAACGAAATCGCATGCTGACGGAGACAGTCAGAAGTATCATTATAGTGAAATATAATTTCAAGGACATGTCCTGTGAACAATTCCATAGTTATTTGTTACGAGATATAAGTTGGTCCCTTCAGGCTCTTGTGCACAAAGTGGGCTCCACCGATAAGTTGGGTACAGATGTAATACTGATCCAGCAACTGGTGAGAAATCAATAAATCAATCTTTGGGAAGGCCGAGACGTAGATGGGAAGATAATATTGCAATGGATTTGAGGGAGATGGGATATGATGGTAGAGAATGGATTAATCCTGCTCAGAACAGGGACCAATGGCGGGCTTATGTGAGAGCGGCAATGAACCTCCGGGTTCCTTAAGAGCCAGTAAGTAAGTAAGTATAAGTATAAGTAACTGTAAGTAATATGGAAACAGTAAGCTACAGCAAAAGCTCGTATCTCGTTAATCTGGCTTTGCAGACCCCAAGTTCCTCACGTTGAAATGTTCAGCAGTGAATCCCCTATTTCTTGTGTAATTTTTGCACGTTTTTACCGAATCACTCTTTATAAAGTGAAAACATGTTGTAATACTGCAAAGAAAACTGATTTCGAGATTTTCACCAAATGTATAGCTACTACACTATATTTGGCGAGTTTATGGACTCTTCTGCACTTTTGCAATAACTTCTAATTTCTGTAAAAGAAATCTTATAACTTAATCCGTTTGCAGAAGTTCTTCTGGTTATTATAGTTTTGAAGAATCTGTTATTACTGCGTCACGTGACTACGGTTTAAAATTTGATGCGGGCATAATCTATCAACAATAATAATAATAATAATAATAATAATAATAATAATAATAATAATAATGATGATGATTTATTTTAGCTGGCAGAGTTAGGGCCGTAAGGCCTTCTCTTCCACTCAACCAGCAAAAAGTGTATATACATATGCATGAACTTACAAAGAATTCAACAATTTGATTTAGATGAGAGTTACATGTCAACTGGTCAAACGGACTATAACGAGCATTTTTTCTGCAGCTGACTATAAAAATAATTCCCACAGCGAATACTGAACACAGGAATGCAGGGCTAGCCTAGTTCTGTCCTAATTATTTCATTCCACTGTTGTTGACAAAGTATATGATGCCAGATATATTCTTTTTCTCATAATTTTTGGTGATAATCTCAATTTTAGATTATTGAATCGGTAATTTCTAAGAGGGCCATACTCCGAAATTACAATAGCAATCAGATCTCCATAAAAATTATATTTGAGGAGAAAAATTCGCTCCGGCGCCGGGGAACGAAACCCGGGTCCTTGGTTCTACGTACCAAGCGCTCTGACCACTGAGCTACGCCGAATTCAATCCACAGCACCGGAACGAACACCCCTCCTTCAATGTTTCCCTGTGTGGTCTGACTCCAAGTTAGGCATATATGTTGACGTATATGTCCAATGTCAACTGCCATTATACTAGGAGCGCACTCAGCTGAGTGACTTGTTTGGCCGGGATTCCGCAGTTAAGTGCACAGTAATCTGTACAGACATATGCACTGCAGCTATGAGAATATTATAGATTTATTAATTTGTCATACAGTCAGAAGGAAACATTGAAGGAGGAGAATTCGATCCGGTGCTGTAGATTGAATTCGGCTTAGCTCAGTGGTCAGAGCGCTTGGTACTTAGAACCAAGGACGCGAGTTCGATCCCCGGCGCCGGAGCGAATTTTTCTTTTGAAACACAATTGAAGAGTCCACTGCAAGAATGATGGATGTCATTTGGAATACGTTTTTCAGGAGAAGAAATTGAAAGTTTGAAATGCTTAGCGCTCAAAGCTTAACTGTGATTTCCCGATCATTACTGGACAATGACTATCAGTGTTAATGTCATATAACTCTGTATGTACATTCTATATGTCTTAAGCTATGCATTGACAGTCTTGGTTCATTTTCGACAAGAAAGTGACATCCATCATTCTCGCAGTGGACTCTTCATTTGTCAATATTACAGATGAAGAATTCGCGGGAAAAACGATGAATGTCACAGTTTTGTTAAGGTTGATGTCATTATCTAATTCAGTGGATCACTACGAAATTTAATGTTGTTCTTATAAAAAATGGTAAAAAGGAGAATTACCACCACGAATATAGTAATCCTTTCCTTTATTTTCTGTAGAAACAGCACTACATCTTGCAGTTATAGACTCAATTAGATCATTATGTAATCCTTAACAGAAATGTGACATTCATCGTTTTCCCACGAACTCTTCAGATATTATTCTGTATGACAAATTAATAAATCTATAATATTTCATAAAAATTGTCATATTTCACAAATAGTGCACTTATGAATATGGTGAGCTCTGCTTACTTCTGAATAAATGCACGGCATAATGTCCAATCTTAACAGAAAAATGTATACAAGTCAGACGAATACGATAGTGTTCTTAAGTGATTTTAAAAGAAAAAATTGAATAGGACTCTTTTAGAAATGACTGATTCCATTGACTTCGTATGCAAATGTCTGCAGCACCCGCAAAGTTTCTCTCTACTTGTTTTTATAGTACTGGAGCAGAACTTGCAAAGTGTGCAGAACTTGCTCCGTCTTCCTGTAATTATTTCATTATTGAATAGAAACTACTCTGTGAAACCAGAATCAGTCCTTTCTCATATTCCTGTATCATTACTTCATCTTTTCTAATATTATAGCTTCCGTATGCGAAATGTCTTCAACGCGTGCAACGTTAGATCTTTCTAATAATGCAGCTTCACTTAACGTAAGGCTACTATTTTCGTGACCAGTTACGCAGGGAAATACTTGACATGATGCGTCGATATGAACAATTACAGTAACCATAACTCATAACCGAACCGATTACATGTTACATAATGCTCCGGCTTCTACGTCCACGTCATCACATGGTTCAGCATTGCAAAAGAGGCGAATTTCGTTACGTGGAAGAGACGGAGGAATGTTGCAATAATGCACACATCAGTAACGTTTTCTGTATCCTCACGCACTGCGAGTAAAACTTGAAGAGTTTCTCCTTGTTTATTATTTAAAATACCGCTTTAATATCGATCGCAATATTTAACGGCGTGACCTACTTACATTTCTCGTAAGAATATATTTACTAAGAATACAAAAGTCACCAGAAAATAATTCCGTTCTGTAGTAGTGGTAGTACTGGTAATAGTGAGAGTGGTGATAGTGATAGTAATATAATAGTAGTAGGTAGAATTTCTCTATAATATTTAAGACAGTAGATGAGACAATGGAAGCAGACATGGCCTACCTTAATGCATAATCCAGTAAAGACAATGACTTTCCTTCTAGTAAATATGAGGTAACAAGTTTTTCTTATTCCTCAATGATAAAATACTTACTTACTGGCTTTTAAGGAACCCAATGGTTCATTGCTGCCCTCACATAAGCCCGCCATTGGTTCCTATCCTGAGCAAGACCATTCCAGTCTCTATCATCATATCCCACCTCCCTCAAATCCATTTTAATATTATCCTCCCATCTACGTCTCAGCCTCCCCAAAGGTCTTTTTCCCTCCGGGCTCCCAACTAACACTCTATATGCATTTCTGGATTCGCCCATACGTGCTACATGCCCTGCCCATCTCAAACGTCTGGATTTAATGTTCCTAATTATGTCAGGTGAAGAATACAATGCGTGCAGTTCTGCGTTGTGTAACTTTCTCCATTATCCTGTAACTTTATCCCTCTTAGCCCCAAATATTTTCCTAAGCACCTTATTCTCAAACATCCTTAATCTCTGTTACTCTCTGAAAGTGAGAGTCCAAGCTTCACAGCCATACAGAACAACCGGTAATATAACTATTTTATAAATTCTAACTTTCAGATTTTTTACAGCAGACTAGATGACAAAAGCTCCTCAACCGAATAACAACACACATTTCCCATATTTATTCTGCGTTTAATTTCCTCCCGAGTGTCGTTTATATTTGTTACTGTTGCTCCAAGATATTTGAATTTTTCCACGTCTTCGAAGGATAAATCTCCAATTTTTATAGTTCCATTTCGTACAATATTCTGGTCACGAGACATAATCATATACTTAGTCTTTTCGGGATTTACTTCCAACACTATCTGTAAAAATATGAACTGTATAATATATAATAAATTACGTATATTATATAGTAATATAATTTATTATATATTTATGTATCAAATTTGTTTAATGTCAGTGTATATAATATTCACTTGTCATATGTGATTTATTTTCTCGCCACGAGAGAGTAACAGAAGTACTTCGAGTACAAATTATAACGAAGAATTATACCTCAGTCGGGATTCGAACCCGTGTTAAGTTCAAGTGTGCTCATTCATAACTAATGGACCTTGACTTGGATCGTGCTTCTCTACTTCCTCCTGTAGAATCACTTCCTCTCTGCGCATGATTAAGCGTTTGTGTTTTACTTTCGCCGACCGTGGCCGTAAATCTTCTGATCGCGTGTGTTGAGTGAGGGTCAAGATTAGAATCTATCTGCTGTCGAGAATCCCTTCACAGTCGCTCGTCACTTTTGTAACTATGTATTTCCGTCCAGTAATGCAATACAGTGTGTGTGTATGTATGTATGTATGTATGTATGTATGTATGTATGTATGTATGTATGTATGTATGTATGTATGTATGTATGTGTATGTATGTATGTATGTATGTATGTATGTATGTATGTAGGTATGTTAGGCCACACCTGTGGAGTAGCGATTAGCGCGTCTGGCCGCGAAACCAGGTGGCCCGGGTTCGATTCCCGGTCGGGGCAAGTTACCTGGTTGAGGTTTTTTCCGGGGTTTTCCTTCAACCTAATATGAGCAAATGCTGGGTAACTTTCGGTGCTGGACGCCGGATTCATTTCACCGGCACTATCACCTTCATCTCATTCAGACGCTAAATAACCTGAGATGTTGATAAAGCGTCGTAAAACAACATACTACAAAAAGTATGTATGGATGTATGGATGTATGTATGTATGTAGGTATGTTAGGCCACACCTGTGGAGTAACGATTAGCGCGTCTCGCCGCGAAACCAGGTGGCCCGGGTTCGATTCCCGGTCGGGGCAAGTTATCTGGTTGAGGTTTTTTCCGGGGTTTTCCTTCAACCTAATATGAGCAAATGCTGGGTAACTTTCGGTGCTGGACGCCGGACTCATTTCACCGGCATTATCACCTTCATCTCATTCAGACGCTAAATAACCTGAGATGTTGATAAAGCGTCGTAAAACAACCTACTAAAAAAAGTATGTATGTATTTATTATTTTACGATGCTTTATCAGCATCTAGGTTATTTAGCGTCTGAATGAGGTGAAGGTGATAATGCCGGTGAAATGAGTCCGGGGTCCAACACCGAAAGTTACCCAGCATTTGCTCATATTGGGTTGAGGGAAAACCCCGGAAAAACCCCCAACCAGGTAGAGGCTGGTTCACAATAAGCCGAGAACGGAAACGACAACGATAACGAGAACGGAAATATTGGTAAAATAAATGTATTTAAATGTGACTATTCACAATTATTGTGAATTCTCACATTTAAATACATTTATTTTAACAATATTTCCGTTATCGTTATCGTTGTCGTTTCCATTCCCGGTTTATTGTGAACCAGCCTTAACTTGCCCCAACCGGGAATCGAACCCGGGCCACCTGGTTTCGCGGCCAGACGCTCTATGGCCTGTATGTATGTATGTATGTATGTATGTATGTATGTATGTATGTATGTATGTATGTATGTATGTATGTATGTACTTGTATGTATGTACGTACGACGCTATAACTAAAGTTAATGATGACTTGAATTCAATATCCATATGGTCGAAAACGCACGGACTTAATTTAAATACAAGTAAATCGCGGACTATCTTAATAGAACATCAAAGATCGAAGTGTGACAAGCAAAATTTGCCACTGATTTGTTACTTATAATGAAACTAACATCTGTCCATTCTTATTATTAGCGTTAATTTCTCTAAATAGAATACAAGACCTCTAATGGCAAAATTTCATTACATTAATATTCTCATTATATAATTTAAATTTACATTTTTTCTCCCTATAACATAGTTCTAGTAAACTTATATTAAATGAATTCTCATCATTTTACTAGCTATCTCAAATTAATTATAATTGATTGAATTAAATTAGCTCATAAATTAAGTTACTACTTTATCTTATAGGTTTATCTAAATTTAAATAAACATACACCTGTCGTTAAAACTTAACTGAAGAATATTGCTGGAGAACCTTTTAAGTGTAGTGTAAATATTCGTAATTTAAATACGTATTTTATTGATTAAGGCTGGTTGAGTGGAAGAGAAGGCCTTATGGCCTTAACTCTACCAGCGAAAATAAAACATTCTGTTCTATTCTATTCTATGTATGTATGTATGTATGTATGTATGTATGTATGTATGTATGTATGTATGTATGTATGTATGTATGTATGTATGTATGCATGTATGTATGCAATGTTAATGTTATGTTTTATTTAACGACGCTCGCAACTGCAGAGGTTATATCAGCGTCGCCGGATGTGCCGGCATTTTGTCCCGCAGGAGTTCTTTTACATGCCAGTAAATCTACTGACGTGAGAATAAGGTGCTTAGGAAAATATTTGGGGCTAAGAGGGATGAAGTTACAGGAGAATGGAGAAAGTTACACAACACAGAACTGCAAGCATTGTATTCTTCACCTGACATAATTAGGAACATTAAATCCAGACGTTTGAGATGGGCAGGGCATGTAGCACGTATGGGCGAATCCAGAAATGCATATAGAGTGTTAGTTGGGAGACCGGAGGGCAAAAGACCTTCAGGGAGGCCGAGACGTAGATGGGAAGATAATATTAAAGTGGATTTGAGGGAGGTGGGATATGATGATAGAGAATGGATTAATCTAGCTCAGGATAGGGTCCAATGGCGGGCTTATGTGAGGGCGGGAATGAACCTCCGGGTTCCTTAAAAGCCAATAAGTAAGTACAAGTATTACGCTACTATCCTGAGAAGTTGCGTGCTGCCTGGGAGGCAAATGTTGGTCACATAAATGATTGCTGTGGAATGTGTAAAAATGAATAGGTGTTACTTAGGAAGTCATAATAACCAAGTGAGGGGGCAAAGGCTAATTGGTAATTCACGGTCTCTAATCGGGTCAAAAACTCTGACAACTGGTATTTAACAATTATGGGAGTTTCGGTGAAGTCCGGAGGGCCTAATTAGACAAATCCACTATCCTCACCTCTGCGTTGGGGCCTCCTGAGATTTTTTAAGATGCGAATGAGAGTGAGGAAAACAACACGAAGCTACCGCATATTTATCTTTCCATAGAAAAACTGAGAACATGGCATGATGAGTCTTTTCATAAGAAAAGAAAAGGTTGGAGAATGCTGGGTTTGCAGTGTAAAGGCTGTTTCACAATAAACTGGAAACGAGAATCGGAACGAAAACGAAAACGGTAAAATTGTTAAAATGTGTACATTTAAATGTGAGCATTCACAATTAACGAAAAGCTTGCCGGAGCCCGAGATCGGAAACGGAGAGTTGGCCAAGTTTCAACTTTGGCATTGACGTTTCTGATCACAGCCCACTAGATTCATTCTATTGCCATCTAAAAGCTATTTTGTCGTCGTATATTTTGTAGCAAGAAGACCGTGACATAACCTATGCATTATTTTGTTCTGTGCTTTGGATCATGGAGCAAGTTTTGTTTGATGAGATTCTAATATTGAAATCCTCACATTTACGATAAGCGGCGCGCCTCGTATAAAGATGAGAAAATGAAGGAGAATGCGTGGCTTTCAATAGCTGCGTCTTTGAACACCGATCGGAAGTGAATCATATTTTATTACTGTATTGGTTGTATTACACACTACATATTCATGCTTCAATTCAATAACTACTGTTGTGTTCATTTTTGTTCTATTACAAATGTTTCTTCTCTAATTAGTTTACATCATGGTAGACTTAAAATACGTTGTGATAATAAATATGCATGGGCATATTTATAGTACCGTACCTAATGAAATGTTTCAGTTGAAATTTCGAAGTTGGTTAACCTGTGTTTATGTTGGTTGCCTTGTAGTCATGAAAGAACGCCATTGATCAATTATACACAAATAACATCAGAATGCGTAATATCGACTTTACATATCGTTATTGACATGCATATCGATATACATAGTCGTCTACGCTCTTGGTTTATTGTGAATCAAACATTTTCATATTCACGTCCTCTGCTTCTCGTTTTCATTCTGGTTCTCGTTCCCGGTTTATTGTGAACCAGCCTTTATTCGTAACTATTGCCAGTAGGACCGTGATTTTTGTCCATATCAATAGGAATAATTAATAAAGAATAATTTATCCCTCTGGTGTATTTCAATAGTGTGGACGGTTTTCGTGTAAATTTAATTTTAAAACCTCTAATTTGAAGTCACTGCACGATGCGATTTGATTGCAACACAGCACCACAGAACAGCTTATCTAGCGAGACACACCGAGTTCGTTGACCTCTTACATCTGTATCACGATAAGACTGTGTTAGCGGCGATGTTGCCGGACTGATGAAACTTCCAACTTAATTTTCTAATTAACCGTGCATTTAATCACAAAACTTAATATAGGTTTTCTATTCATTTAAGTTTATCCTATCGTTTTTTTCACTCTGAAAGGTCATTTCTCTTCCACCCTGTATAGGCTATGCGATGATTGTTCAAGTCCGGCAGGTGGCATAGACATCCGTGAATCCGACGCTGGCTAGTGGGCCATCCTGCCTCAGTCCCTGATAGAGCCAGGTCCAATTTCGTGGACGAATACCATGATAAGCCCCAGCCCTTCCTGATCAGCCGATGCTGACAGATGAGCCATCCTGCCTGTCACTGTTAAGAGGGACTACCTCTCACTGCAAAACCATATCTATCCCTTCTCCTGTTATTCTCCCTACTTCCCGCTGCATTTTCCTGGCAATGAATTTGTGAGTATCATTATGTTTACTTTCAAACATCTTTTAAAATTATTTTTATTTATAATTAACACTCGTGATTTGTACTTTAAGAATGATTATAATACTTCTCGTTTCACAATATTTAGTAATAGCCTGTAATATTCAAGAATTTTAAACACTTTTTCTTTCTTTCATGGTGAAACATAGAAACAGTACTGAGGTGGTAGAGAGAAAGTAAGTGACAGAGAACTCTCTCCCCTTTGAAACGAAGTAAATCGCACACTGAATGCATAATTAAATAAATTTCCTTCGGCAGATAAGATGATTCATATCTAACCAGCCAATGGAACGGAAAGCAGTTCGAGATAAATAGAAATAAAAAGAAAACATAGTTGAATATGTAGCTATTTAATAAGATAAATATAATTGAATATTATTATTATTATTATTATTATTATTATTATTATTATTATTATTGTTTGAGAATAAGGTGCTAAGGAAAATATTTGGGGCTAAGCGGGATGAGGTTACAGGAGAATGGAGAAAGTTACACAACACAGAACTGCACGCATTGTATTCTTCACCTGACATAATTAGGAACATAAAATCGAGACGTTTGAGATGGACAGGGCATGTAGCACGTATGGGCGAATCCAGAAATGCATATAGTGTGTTAGTTGGGAGACCGGAGGGAAAAAGACCTTTAGGGAGGCCGAGACGTAGATGGGAGGATAATATTAAAATGGATTTGAGGGAGGTGGGGTATGATGATAGAGACTGGATTAATCTTGCACAGGATAAGGACCGCTGGCGGGCTTATGTGAGGGCGGCAATGAACCTTCGGGTTCCTTAAAAGCCATTTGTAAGTAAGTAAGTAAGTATTATTATTATTATTATTATTATTATTATTATTATTATTATTATTATTATTATTATTATTATTATTACACTTTTTCACGGAACACAAGAAATCATCTCACAATACTTTTCCATCCTTACTCTCATTTCCTTTTTAATTTCCTGCGTTATCCTTTAGACATCCTGATTGGTAGACATATCCTTCCAGGGAAGCAGGACAGTTATTGGGTCGAACATGTAGTTGTTTTAAGATGTCCAAGACGCAACTAGGAATCGTACAGAGTATAAAAATCTAAAAGTTATTCCAGTGAAGAGATTATGTTAATATTTAAATGAAAGGCCGAAAATTGGGCGAAATAGCAGTTATTTCGATTTTATAAAGTCCTATTTTACGTGGAGTACATTAGAGCTACAGTATAAACTAATAAAAACAAATAAAGATATATACACAGTAATAATAAATGAGTAGTATTTAGTAGTAGTATTTATTTATTTAACCTGGTAGAGATAAGGCCGTCAGGCCTTCTCTGCCCCTCTACCAGGAGATTCCAACTACAATATCAACAATAAAATTACAATTAGTATTAAATTTACAATTACAATTACAAATAATATTACAGTTAGTATTAAATTTACAATTACAATAAAATCAAAGTACGAAAAGATTACATGAATAATTAAAGCTAGATAATTTATCATAGAGAAACAAAGAATATTTTATATTTACTGAATTACAAATTAAATCTAGAATAACAAAATTGTGTAGTGATGAAATTACTGGATATTGAAATATTTTGTGATAGATTAAAGAAACTATTTACAAGTAATCAATTACTGACCAAGTGCCTAGTAAGTTTTCGTTTGAATTCAATTTTATTTCGACAGTCCCTGATGCTAGCAGGTAGCAAATTCCAGAGTCTTGGCAGGGCTATTGTGAAAGAAGATGAGTATGAGGAGGTGCGATGGGATGGTATTGTTAGTATTGTTTTATGACGAGAGCGTGTGTTCAGATTATGGTGGGAAGAAAGGTAAGTGAAGCGAGACGACAGGTACGAAGGAATAGAAGAGTTCAAGATTTCGAAGAGAAAGAGAAGTGAATGTAAATTTCTTTTCTTATCTAGTTTAAGCCAACCTATTGCTTCCAGGGATGGGGTAATATGATCATATTTACGAACATTGCTTACAAAACGTACACACAAATTATGAGCACGTTGTATGAATTTAATGAAACATTTGAAGCAATAGTTCTTTTGAAAAAGAGTACTTATAGGTTGGTTATAAGTGATACTGCAATTTACAGCATATGAAATCAAGTATTATCTTTGAAAAGCTATAAAATATAGGACAGGTGATGTTGAGCAGATTGGATATCCCAACAGAAAACGTTATTAATAAACCATACATAAGCGATGGATGTATAAGCAGTGTGTAATAATTATACATGAGAATTTCTTTTCTGTAGTTATACACACGAAACCCCTTGTTTAAGCGTTGTATACTTACTTATTGGTTTTTAAGGAACCCGCAGGTTCATTGCCGCCCTCACATAAGCCCGCCATCGGTCCCTATCCTGTGCAAGATCAATCCAGTCTCTATCATCATATCCCACCTCCCTCAAATCCATTTTAATATTATCCTCCCATCTACGTCTCGGCCTCCCCAAAGGTCTTTCTCCCTCCGGCATTTCTGGATTCACCCATACGTGCTGCATTCCCTGCCCATCTCAAACGTCTGGATTTAATGTTCCTAATTATGTCAGGTGAAGGATACAATGCGTGCAGTTGTGTGTTGTGTAACTTTCTCCATTCTCCTGTAACTTCATCCCTCTTAGCCCCAAATATTTTCCTAAGCACCTTATCTCAAACACCCTCAATCTCTGTTCCTCTGTCAGAGTGAGAGTCCAATAATAATAATAATAATAATAATAATAATAATAATAATAATAATAATAATAATAATAATAAAATAAAAAGAGAGAGATTAAATACATATGAATATAACCACAAATAGGAAAATACATTCTGGTATACAAGTATTAACTTAAAAGAAAATAATAATTAATACATATGAATATAATCACACAACTAAAGGAATAGTACAGTTAGTATAATCAGCATGGGTCACATTGAGACAATGACAATTACCTATGTATTAGTATTGGTGGAAAAAACAAAGTAATGACTGTTTAAAATAATAATAATAATAATAATAATAATAATAATAAATAAAATAAAAAGAGAGAGATTAAATACATATGAATATAACCACAAATAGGAAAATATATTCTGGTATACAAGTATTAACTTAAAAGAAAATAATAATTAATACATATGAATATAATCACACAACTAAAGGAATAGTACAGTTAGTATAATGAGCATGGGTCACATTGAGACAATGACAATTACCTATGTATTAGTATTGGTGGAAAAAACAAAGTAATGACTGTTTAAAATAATAATAATAATAATAATAATAATAATAATAATAATAATAATAAATAAAATAAAAAGAGAGAGATTAAATACATATGAATATAACCACAAATAGGAAAATATATTCTGGTATACAAGTATTAACTTAAAAGAAAATAATAATTAATACATATGAATATAATCACACAACTAAAGGAATAGTATAGTTAGTATAATGAGCATGGGTCACATTGAGACAATGACAATTACCTATGTATTAGTATTGGTGGAAAAAACAAAGTAATGACTGTTTAAAATAATAATAATAATAATAATAATAATAATAATAATAATAATAATAAATAAAATAAAAAGAGAGAGATTAAATACATATGAATATAACCACAAATAGGAAAATATATTCTGGTATACAAGTATTAACTTAAAAGAAAATAATAATTAATACATATGAATATAATCACACAACTAAAGGAATAGTACAGTTAGTATAATCAGCATGGGTCACATTGAGACAATGACAATTACCTATGTATTAGTATTGGTGGAAAAAACAAAGTAATGACTGTTTAAAATAATAATAATAATAATAATAATAATAATAATAATAATAATAATAATAATAATAATAATAAATAAAATAAAAAGAGAGAGATTAAATACATATGAATATAACCACAAATAGGAAAATATATTCTGGTATACAAGTATTAACTTAAAAGAAAATAATAATTAATACATATGAATATAATCACACAACTAAAGGAATAGTACAGTTAGTATAATCAGCATGGGTCACATTGAGAAAATGACAATTACCTATGTATTAGTATTGGTGGAAAAAACAAAGTAATGACTGTTTAAAATAATAATTATAATAATAATAATAATAATAATAATAATAATAATAAATAAAATAAAAAGAGAGAGATTAAATACATATGAATATAACCACAAATAGGAAAATATATTCTGGTATACAAGTATTAACTTAAAAGAAAATAATAATTAATACATATGAATATAATCACACAACTAAAGGAATAGTACAGTTAGTATAATCAGCATGGGTCACATTGAGACAATGACAATTACCTATGTATTAGTATTGGTGGAAAAAACAAAGTAATGACTGTTTAAAATAATAATAATAATAATAATAATAATAATAATAATAAATAAAATAAAAAGAGAGAGATTAAATACATATGAATATAACCACAAATAGGAAAATATATTCTGGTATACAAGTATTAACTTAAAAGAAAATAATAATTAATACATATGAATATAATCACACAACTAAAGGAATAGTACAGTTAGTATAATCAGCATGGGTCACATTGAGACAATGACAATTACCTATGTATTAGTATTGGTGGAAAAAACAAAGTAATGACTGTTTAAAATAATAATAATAATAATAATAATAATAATAATAATAATAATAAATAAAATAAAAAGAGAGAGATTAAATACATATGAATATAACCACAAATAGGAAAATATATTCTGGTATACAAGTATTAACTTAAAAGAAAATAATAATTAATACATATGAATATAATCACACAACTAAAGGAATAGTACAGTTAGTATAATGAGCATGGGTCACATTGAGACAATGACAATTACCTATGTATTAGTATTGGTGGAAAAAACAAAGTAATGACTGTTTAAAATAATAATAATAATAATAATAATAATAATAATAATAATAATAAATAAAATAAAAAGAGAGAGATTAAATACATATGAATATAACCACAAATAGGAAAATATATTCTGGTATACAAGTATTAACTTAAAAGAAAATAATAATTAATACATATGAATATAATCACACAACTAAAGGAATAGTACAGTTAGTATAATCAGCATGGGTCACATTGAGACAATGACAATTACCTATGTATTAGTATTGGTGGAAAAAACAAAGTAATGACTGTTTAAAATAATAATAATAATAATAATAATAATAATAATAATAATAATAATAATAAAAAGAGTGCTTTTGTTGCTGATGTGAGATTTTAGCATTTCTCTGTGATTATTTCAAGAAAAATTATTACGGTGTCAAATTGAGTGTTGAAATTTAATAGCTGAACTTTTCATATCCTCTTGCATATTACGTCATCAGGGTAATGTTAATATTGCCTTCAAGCCTGAGTAGTCCAGAATTTGTTGCTTGGAATGTAAAATAATAACGGAGAGATTAATTATAATTCTCAGAATACAGTTGATAACACCAAATTATTCTTTGAAATGTTCTCTCTGAACTGACACATATTTCCGTTAAAAAATCTGTAATAACCATTAGCAACACTGCAAAACCTTCTCTTTAATTGCTGTGACGAGAAAGTAAACGAGAGGAAGGGCAGAACACCGACAGGCACGGTGTGAGCAGTATCCTTTATCTTGGAGTAATCAGGTTATGTAGGTCAATCTAGTAGAACGAAAGTCTTGCCTGCACATGAGCACAGCACCACAATGGACCACGCTCTACCCGGAAACGTGTGAATATTCAAATGGACCGACTGCGTCCTTCTGTAGGAGTGTATCGCATTTCGCGGTCTAGGGAACCTGCATACTTAGCGAATCTTAGCGCAGTCAGCTGGTGTGGCTTGGAAATGCTCTTAACCATGGATGGGCAACTCGTGCTCCCAAAGTGCTAAAAACCTTGAAAGAGAGAAAGACAGACGGAGCCAGCCGCAGCAGTTACAAGTAGTTCGTAGTTTCGCTGCAAAAGCCACGGTGCGCTCTGGCGGCTCATGCAGGTGGTCGTGATATCTATTCCATGATTTGAATTTCAGAATGACGCATGGTACAGTAATTATAGTAATTTTAGACAGAATATACCTGAACTTACTTACTTACTTACAACTTACAAATGGCTTTTAAGGAACCCGAAGGTTCATTGCCGCCCTCACATAAGCCCGCCATTGGTCCCTATCCTGTGCAAGATTAAGCCAGTCTCTATCATCATACCCCACCTCCCTCAAATCCATTTTAATATTATCCTCCCATCTACGTCTCGGCCTCCCTAAAGGTCTTTTTCCCTCCGGTCTCCCAACTAACACTCTATATCAATTTCTGGATTCGCCCATACGTGCTACATGCCCTGCCCATCTCAAACGTCTGGATTTCAAGTTCCTAATTATGTCAGGTGAAGAATACAATGCGTGCAGTTCTGTGTTGTGTAACTTTCTCCATTCTCCTGTAACTTCATCCCGCTTAGCCCCAAATATTTTCCTAAGCACCTTATTCTCAAACACCCTTAACCTATGTTCCTCTCTCAGAGTGAGAGTCCAAGAATATACCTGAACACATAACAAAATTATATTATTTTCTAGCTTTGTAAATTAGTTTAGTACTGGAAACACAAACTGAATACAACCTTTTCAAGATACAACAAACATAGCTGCAACACTTATTTATTATTACACTATTTGTTAATATGTCTTATTATATGTCTTATTTGAAACGTAGAACGCTAGAATTTACAAGTCTTTATACATTAAAGAGTATTCCTCTGTTCTCAGAAAGGTAATAGTCTGTATTCGCAAACAATAACAAATTCAAGGAAGTATTTTTCACATGTCACGGCAGATGAAATAAGATTACTTCTGAGCTCTTTCTTTACTTTGAGAGCTTTTACACTTGTTTCTTGTATTAAACTCTGCCTCAAGCACATACAGTACATATGGAAGCAAAGAGTATATTTGGAAATCCTGACTTAGACAACATTACGAACAGTTCGATTCATGATTTTGCTGGAATCTGAGTGGCGTGCTGTTCTGTAGATTTATTA